>NC_057805.1:399084111-399297405 GCF_018294505.1 Triticum aestivum
GCATTATTATTCCGCATTTTCCGCTGGAGGAGTCTTTCAGACACTCGTTTGGCACCCGCATTATTATTTCGCATTTTCCGCTCGAGGAGTCTTTCAAACACTCGTTTGGCACCAGTATTACTATTCCGCAGTTTCCGCTCGAGGCGTCATTCAGACCCTCGCTTGGCACCCAGTATTTATTTATGTCTAATCGCACTGGTTAACTTATTGATGTGCTTCATGTTTACATTTGTTATACCTTATGTCCGAACTGTCTTGCGAGTACTTTCATAGTACTCACCTGGCTTGTTGTTTTGGCCAGATGTTGATGAAGGTGATCTCTTGGATGAAGAGTTTGATAGCGCGTCCGATGCCTAGAGGAGTCCCAGTCAGTCCTGCGCGATCCCGGATATTGGTCTCTTATGTTGTTTATGCTTCCGCCACCCGCAATAAGTCTCCGCGAGCCTCACTCCGACGCTCGATGAGTTGTAGTCTTCTGGAATCATATCACTCGCTTCGCGATGATATTTCCACCACCGTTATTATCGTGAGTTAGAAGTTTGCCACCCTATCCGCCGTATTATTTTATCGGCGTGCCTGTAATAAATTTTTGGGCAATCTCTGCTCAACCTTGTGTTATATTTAGCACTCCTGGTATTTTTCTTCTGTGACCAAGATTAGTGTCTACCAGTGAGAAGGAATTCTTCTTCGCTGGTCCGTAAAAGGGATCGGTCTCTCAATAATTATTTTATTGAAAAACCGGTCGTGACAACTGGGCTCTAGGTTTATAGGTTAGTCCCAAAAATCATATAAAATAGCATATAAAACATCCTAGATGGATAATATAATAGCATGGAACAATAAAAAAATTATAGATACATTGGAGACGTATCATGCTGGACACCATTATTGTGACTCAAATCTCTTTTGCCATGTTATAATGACATAAATACCTATGGACCAACATGCGAGCTCTCCCACAATCTCACTACAGTACAATAAAATGTGGGGCCTACTTGATCCCAACAGTGTTCTTATTTTCCTGTAAAATTATTCGCTTGGTTACTCCTGACAAGAGGGGCCACACTATCATTGTGAGATAGAGATAATTGACATGTGGGTCTAGGCTTATTTTTGGCATATAACATGGTCAACGGGTTTGACTTGAAAACAACAATGTGTAATGGCATTTTTGAGCAAACATCTAACGGAACGATGGCATTTTTGAGATGTCTAATTGCATTTTTGAGTAAGCATCTCATAGATAGATGGCATTTTTGAGTAATTGTAACTTCTAATGGCAAAACTGAGTAGTGAGACACAACTAGTGGCATAAATAATAAAAACCCAAGAATTAAATAGGTATGCTAATTTCTTTAATAGAATTTAGCACCCCATCTAAGCACGTACTAGCTTTTTTAATATTACTATATGCATAGTTTGGCGACGAGCGCTCTTTATATGTACCACCTTTTTCTTTAATTTCATCTTATTAGTTTTGCTCCATGGCGCAATCAATCGATACTACTACTATACAAAAGTATACATTTAAAAGGCTAGAGGGCGGGGCAGTCTCGCTTGGTCGATTTCACGAGAGGCGAGGGCCTTTGTGATTTGACGGCTCATTACTGCTGGAAGGCGGGGCCTTGTGATTTGACTGCTCATATAACTGTTGCCGACGACCTCAGGAGGAGGAAAGAACCGTGCGGTATACTCAAGTTTTCCACTGGAGTACTAGTACGACGGAGGAGCACGAAACACGGCAGTCCAGTGCAATATGGCGATAAAAATGATCTAATTTTCTAGTCATCGATCCCACGACGCCGCGCATCGTTAGCATTGTTCTATTCATGCCTCACATAGAACGTGACATGTGCGACGAAACACCCGAAGCAAAAGAAGAAACACAGGAGCAAAAGAAGAAGGAATATTATCCCCCCCCCCCAAAAAAAAGAAGGAACACGCACACACAAGTCTGGGGCGCTGCTCTCTACTACATGAAGGGTTGCTGGCCGCGGAGTCGTAACTGCTTCTTCATCGCCTCCACGACCTCCATCTCCTCCGCCATCTTCTTCATTCTATCCATGACGCGGGATTTCTTGACGCGAGCCTTCATCATCTGTTCCACGATCGCATTACGTACCTTGATAATAGCCAGGTGCTCGATGCAGAGCTTCACCAACTCCTCCTTCTGTTCCATGACGAGGGCCTGCAACATCTTCATCGAGGAACTACTCTTCTCATGCAACTTCTTCCAGCCGATGTTCTCCTCCTTCAGCAGGTCGAGCTCGTGGCGGAGCTTCGCCTTGTCCTCCTGAAGTTGCAGGATTTTGCCGGTCGCCTTCTTATTGGAGGCAATGCTCTTCTTCAGCAGCATCACCAAGCCGGCGGTCAACTCCCCCTGCTCATTGAGCTTAGCGGGCATGTCATCGAGGCTCTCCTTCAGCAGCTCCACCAAGCCATCGATGAACTCCTCCTGCTTATTGAGCTGATCGGGCATATCGTTCAGGGATAACGACTCCAGCACTGCCAGCTCGGCATGTTCGCCTCCGCGGGTAGGGCGTTCCTGGGAGCCCTCGCCTGGCCGTGAGATTTCTTTCAAGGTCTCTACCAGGCAGCGAGCCCTCTTTTCATTTCTGCGGCCTTGGTTGCCGCTCCCTTGTTACGAGCAGTTCTCGACCTAGAGCTCTGCACACTGGCCATGGCAAGGACGGACAAACAAGAAATACTTACGAGGAGGAAGAGGTAGAGTGATTTTCGGCTAGGTACTAGTTCCCTTTTTATAACCTAGTACTAGCACTAGTACTAAAACCTGCATAGTGGGAATACATTCAGGTTTGATATGTACTAGGTGTGAGCAGGTTTGCACTTAATTATACTATACTTTGGAATGTGATGGGAACAAGCTAAAGATTAATTGATGGTTTTGGTTTCGAGGCCCGAAACGGCTCCCGATGAGTTTCCTGGAACACAAATTTCAAGTACTACGCTCAAATGCGGTCGCACAAGTCAGTGATGTAACTGGTCGTACATGTCAGACCAAGCCGATGCATGTCGCGGGTCCGACCGACCGTCTGTTGGTGCGACCGACCGTAAGTATTACGCGATGGAGACTTCTGGTTGTGGCTTCGGGTGATTGTCACGGCCAAGCATTCAAAAACTACTGATAAATCAATTACCATCTTTTTTCAAATGACCAAGTATTTTCACAGGAATACAATACATATAAATGGAGTGATTATCGCGGTTGCAAACTGCCATGGTGCCGCAAGTTCACTGCAGCAGCAACTGAGTAGGTCTGCATCGCTGGCAGGGAAGGAGGGCAGCTCACCTCGCCTATGATGCATGCCTAGTGGCACCACCGCAGCTGGTCCCGCGATTTGGCTTCTCCTACCGCCCATTTGAACAATTGCATCGGCTGCTCATGCCATTCCATAGGCATGCGCGTTCTTTCCTCCGCAGTTGACTCCGTGAGTATGATCTCTACCATTAGCCCTAGCTCGAAACCAACGCGACGCTGCCAGATGCTAACATCCCTCAGCATCTCTCCCCTGAGATCGACTTGCGCCTCCGCCGTGCTGCGCTAGGTGCAGCTCCTTCGAACTTCTCTCCAATTAATGTGGCGCTTCCTCGATCCAATTTGCCCTTGTTACCCACCACCTGAAACGCAGCCCTTGCATGTCCTCCGGCGCCACCGATCTGTGATTCCAGAGCAATGGATCCCCTCTAAAACACATGTGGGTTTCGCTCAAAGGCGGGAGTGCTGTGGGCCGCAACGAGAGGGCAGCCGACGGGATCCTGGGATCTAAGGGATTATCCATGGCGGGATCCGGTGGGTGAGGCGGGCAGGCGAGCCTAGGCGCTGGGAGAGCCCTACAAGGCTAAGATAAAGATAGTACTACTCCACTCCATCCATATTTAAATACAAAGGCCACCAACTGTAGCCCAGGCAAAAATTGATCATGATGCCTGCATCCTGGTTTATTAGCCCCTTTTTTGTGCCAGTTTTTTTACCATATGAGTATGTTCAAATGTGTTCAATGATATTACTTTTTATGACATGCATAAATATTATGTTACTTAAAAATATGGTAAAAAAATTGGCACAAAATACGAAGGAGACCAATGGAAGTAGCAACCCATGATTTAACTACTCGCATGCACACAGTGGAGTAGTAATATCTTTCTCAACTACTTCCTCCCTCGCGTCCACTCAATTTGCATGCGCTGTATTAACTGACCATCAAGGAAGTGAAGGACTTTACACGCGTCAAATTATCACATGAGGTGGATCTACGTACAAAAATGTGTGTGCGTGTGAGGGAATGAGTGCGTGCGTGCACATCTTCGCTTCATGCATGTACTGCCAGTGTGTGTGAGAGAGGACGAGTACATTCTTCCGGAACCAGCAGCACGTCACGGTGATTAATCCACACAAGGAGGTCGCGACAATGCCTCCACATGTGCCACGTGGCTTGATGAACTGAAAACGGGAGAGACACTGTGTAGCATGCCATTGGAATTCTAATTTACGTGTTTTGCACATACTGGAAGTACTAGTAAGGTACACGTGCATTGCACGCATCAGATTTGGCAACCAAATTATGAATAAATACCACACTATAACATGTAAGCTTTGAGTCATATATGCATGATGTAGGCATTCGTTTAATTCTTATAGTTCATCTCATTCAAAATCAATTAGTTTTTATAAAACAAGTTAATCTATTTTATGATTCATGGAATTGTGCGTTGTAAAGCATAACGTAAAAACAAATAATAGCAATTCAACTAGAAAAAAAGTTTGGGTAGTTATGATACGGAAGGTTCTAGAACAAAGGAGAAGTACTTGTGTTTTGAGGTTTGTGTATTATGCTTAAGTTCAACCATGGAGTCTTCTAGATTGTACATGTGGCAGAATCTGGTGGGGGCTGGAAGATGGTGCAAGGGGCCAAGTGGAGGGAGACTATGAAGGAGTGCACAAGTGAGAGATCGATATTTAAAGGGAGGGGGCGAGAACATGCACAATTGCGCGTAGTGGCGGAGCCATGAAAAATAAATGAGCTAGGGGGCCAAGCATTGCTAATCCTTTACGAGGAGGGCCAATTCACCAACTCAAACCATTTTACCAGCAATTAATCTACTGATCACATTCATATTAGCCTCAATATATAGTGATGTTAGGGGGGCAGGGCCCTTGCTGCCCCTGTCTCCGCCATTGTGTGCGCGTCTGGGAGATGAAGCGGAAGGCATGGATGATGAGAGGGGGATGTTGGATATATAATTAATGTGGGTGTACTAGCTATGTAATCCTATATAGAGAGGTATAGATTAATTGATGCGTACGTAGAAAAGAGGGTGAGACCTGACTAGATATATAGATCGACCGGTTTGTGTGGAAAACTAGGAAAGACCTACACACATAGAGGAACATCGATCGTTGCGCATGCACGTGAGAGATAAAGAATGCCCGAAATGATGAAGAGGGGGAGGTGTGTGTGTGTGTGTGCATGCATGGGAGACCAACCTGAAGAAAAAGATTGCATGTGTGTGATGGATAATGCTGAGTGGCAGTGTGTGTGCATGCATGCACGTGAGGAAGTTAGTGTGTCGGTGTGGAACGACACCTATGGGATCACAAGAATCCCTACTACGGTTGCCGGGGCGCGGGGTTGCGAGAAGAGCAGGATTAATAACCAGCACAAGGATCGTTTACCCAGGTTCGGGCCGCGAGGATGCGTAAAACCCTAGTCCTGCTTTGGTGGGTGTATTTCAGAGAGTTCTTGAGCTCTCGAACTAGCTGTGGTGAGTGTGTGGTTCGGAAGAGCCGAATCCTTCTCCAGTATGCCATGGGCCTCCTTTTATAGTCGAAAGGGGCTGCCACAGTGGCACACAGGAGGTGGAAAGGCGCACAGTGCTATGAGCTTATCGCTCGTATTACAGGACAAGACGCATTTAATGCGTAGCTTAGGTGTCCCCTTGCTTTATCGGGGACGGGGGCGAGGCCTGTCCCGTCCGTCGCCGCTCCTCCTTGCTTCTACACGCGCCCTGGCTAGCGACGCATGCGGCGCCATGTAGGCAAGCAGGCAGCTAAGGTGGCGCGGTGGTGGAGCCTCCACGAAGATCTGCATGCCGCCACGCAGGCGCCTGATGAGTTAGCCTGGGAGCTGCATGTTGCCACGCAGGTGCCCGCCCAGCTGATTGGGCTAGCAGCTGCATGCGAACGGTGGTGGAGACTTGGTTGGTGCGGGGCTGGTAGTGGCCCTGCCGGCGTCCTCGGTGAGGGCCTTGCCGGGTGGCCCGGCAAGGGTCTTGTCGTGGCGCGCTGTCGTCCCCGGCAAGGATCTTGCCGGGGGTCCGGTGGCCTTTCCTCGGCAAGGATCCTGCCGAGGATCGTCGTCTTCTAATCCTCATCTGATCTTGAGTGTTCCTTGTCTTCACAAAGATCTGCATGCCACCATGGAGGTGCCTCCCGAGCCCTGGCCCAACGTGATGTTGGAGACCGTGGGCTCAAGGGTGGCTCGCTCTGTTGGTGTGGGGCGAGCTGCCCCGGCAAGGGTCTTGATGGGGCTGCTGAGGCTGCCCCGGCAAGGGTCTTGCCAGGGGAACCTGCTTCGTCCCTCTGCTCTTTGTGGTCTTGGCCTTGGCGTTGCTCTGGTTATCTTGGGCTTCGGTCTTACCTTGGCTCACCTCCCCTGTTCTGCTTGATGTGACCGTGGGTGCGGCTCCGACTGCCCGTGCACAGGTAAAGGGGTACAAAAGTGCGCCCCTCCTTTTGTACACCGACAGGAGTCCCCGGGCCTGGGCCACACATAAGCGCGACACATTGTTGGGCCAGGCCCAAAATAGTGCGCGGGCAGGCGGGGCGGTTTTTACCGCGGTAAAACTTTTCGCGCGCTGCGCTTCCCACGACCCGCGCACGGTGCGGCGTGGCGTGGAGGGGTGCGCGTGACGTGGGCGGCATGCGTGGGGCGGTCCCTGCACGCATGCATCACATCGTAGTAAATGGGCAGCGCGACCCACACCTTCCCCTAAAAAGGGGAAACCGTGGGCGCATTGTTCCTTTTACCCTGCGCGCAATCCCAATCTCGGAAGCCTCCGCTCGTCTTCCTCTTCTTCCCGAGCTTCGCTCTCTCTCGCCGCTGTTGCGTTCTCGCCGCCCTCTGCCTTGCCCTTCTCTCCCAGCCGCCATGGCACCGAAATCCATCAAGGGCAAGGGTGTGGCTAAGAATGCCGGAGCGGCGGAGCCGCCGGAGAGTGTGCTGGCGGTGCAGCGGACGCATTCCGCCTTCTTCGCCTCAACAATTGACGTGTTCGAGCTCCGGGAATCCTTTAGGCCCCTGAGGGGGGTGAAGACGGGGGGAGAGAAGTCGGGGCATCCAGCCACGCGCGTCATCCCCGCCAACTGCGCTGAGGCTGCCCCAAATCGGTACCCCTTCTTTGTCGACTATTTTTCCTGCAGGCTTTGTCCTCCCTTCTCCGATTTCTTCAGCGACATCATGCACACCTTTGGCTTCCGCCTCTTGGATTTTACCCCGAATGCGGTGGCGTGCATGGCCCTTTTCGCGCACCTCTGTGAGGGTTTCGCCGGAGTGCACCCCAACACGGCGCTCTTCCACCATTACTTCTTCCCTCGGATCCAGACGGGAGGCGCCATTTCGGGTTGCATCGCCTAGATCCCAAGATCCAAGGGAGCGTACCCGGATGATGCCATGAAGGAGAGGTGGGAAGAATGGCGGGGCCGGTGGTGCTGGATCGAAGAGAAGGACCCGCCGGCGTTCTGTGAAGTTCGCCGGGCGCCGCCGGTCCGCAGAAGCGATTGGAGCGACATCGACGCCGACGACGAGAAGCTCACGGTCGCCACCACCAGGATCCTCCGGCTTACCGAGGCCGGGCTCACCCTTGAGATGATCGGGGCGGACTTCATCCGCCGCCGGATCGCTCCACTGCACAACAAGGGGAGGCCAGCCTGGCTCTTTACGAACCCCGCTGACATCATGCGGCTTCGCCCCAGCCTTGACCACAACTTCACAGTGATGGGGCATGCCCATTTCTGCCAGCGGCTCTTCCAGCTCGATGTGGGCCGCGACGGCGAGGTCGAGCGGACCGGCAAGGTCGCGAGGGCCGCCACGAAGGTCGGCAAGGTCTTCAAGGGGCCTTTGTTCAAGCTGCCGGGGGGAGTGGTCCCGCTGTGCAATAACTCGCGCCGGACCGAGATCATCGCCATGATGCCGGACTGCAACGCGCACGGCCCCGACCCGAGCTGGAAGGAGCCAGAGGACGTCGAGGTGCAGCAGTTCTTCGACACTCTGCACGAGGGGTACATCAACGCCGACGCCGAGCGGCTGCTCATCCAGGACACCACCCAGGCGGAACTGGACTACATCGCCACCAGGGCGAGGGAGGCACAGCTTGCCGAGGAGGCCGGCAGTGCTGGCGGTGTGGAGGACAAGGCCGCGATGGCCGCGGAGGAGGAGGAGCTCGACCGGTGGGCGGCGGCCGCCGGGGAAGCCAGCAGCGCCGGCACCGAGGCTCCTTTGGTCGAGGAAGCGGTCGACGAGTCGTCGGAGGAGGAGGCCGGGGCTGTTGACCCTCCGGCCACGGGGAGAGGGCGAGTCCTGCGGCGAGCCACTTTCGGTGAGCCGGTGCGGCCCGCCAGGGCCGCGCGACGGCCAAAGTCCCCGGAGGAGTCCGCGCGTCAGACGAGGGCCGCGGCGGCGAAGAAGGTGGTGAAGGCTGCGGTAGCGAGGAAGAAGGCATCTGCTTCTTCTCCGTCCACGCACCCGCAGACTCCGCCCTCCTCCCCTCCCCCAGCAGACGCCGACGCGGGGGTCACTTTCAATTATGGATCCCACAGCCCGAGGAGGAAGAGGAAGACAGCAGAGGAGGAGGCGGACGACGAGTAAGTATCTGGTTCCTTTTCGTTATCTCTGCCTCCTCAGTCTGTGTCGCTTGTCTTGATTTGTCTTTGTTTTTGCAGGGACGTGGAGATGCTGGCCCAGAGAGTGAAGAGGGCCAAGGTCTCGGCGGGTGGCCAACCCCCGGCTGGTACTTCGAGGGCGCCACTGGTGGTGTTGAGCAGCCCGGACAGCAGCCCCCGGCATAGCCCCCAGCGTAAGTTCATCACTCTTCCCTCGCCAACATGTGTCAGGGGCACGACACTTTGGTGCTGACCTTGCCAGGTACGCAGGAGGAGAGCAGCAGCAGGAGGAGCCGCAGAGGGCTACTCCCAACACGCCGCCCCCATCGACCACGCCGCCCCGAGGGGCGTCCCCGGCAAGGGCGCCAAGCACCGAGCCCATGCACATGGAGGAGGAGGAGGAGAACTTGGGCGCCGGCGGCTTTGCCTCGACGCCAAATGTTGGCGGGGAGGGGACTTCTTTTTCCCGGCTTGGCACTGGTGCTGGTAAGTCGCTCGCCTTTCGTCCCTGTTCCTTTTTCTTTCTTGCTGACCCTTGGTCTTGGCCTTGCCTCACTCCCTTCATCGGTGTCCAGATCCCTCCTCGGTGAACCCGGAGGACGTGGACACCGTCATCGAGGACGTCGCCAAGGCTGCCGAGGCGGACGCCGAGAAGATCGCCGCCGAGGAGGCCGCCGAGGGCGCTGCTGAGGATGCCGCCAAGGGGCCTGCCGGGGAGGCCGGCAAGGCCACCGCTGAGGAGACCAGCAAGGGGCCTGCCGGGGAGGCCGGCAGGGCCGCTGCCGAGGAGGAGGAGGAGGTGGCTGATGACCAGCCTTCCTCCTCTGCTGCTTCCGGCTCCGGCAAGTACCTGAGGGTGAGTGACGACTTGTCCGTCCACCTTCCTGGCGCGTCGAGCACCAGGACACCCATCGAGGGAGAAGTGTTCAACGACGAAGTTCTTGCTGCCGCTGGGCTTGAGGTCGTCGACGAGATGAGCGTTGGTGGCGATGGCTCGCAGGAAGAGTGGCTCCTCCACGCCATGGGAGCCAGCTTCCGAAAGCTCCGGGTGCTCCACCGCGCCCGCCTGGACAAGGCTAAGTCCAGGACGGCGGTGGTGGAGAAGGCGGAGGCGGACCTCCAGAAGCGCGTTGCCGAGATGCAGGACTGGTTCCGTGAGGCTCACAAGGAGCTGAAGGCCGCCCAGGGCGAGCTGTCCAAGCGCGACGTGGAGCTCACCGTGAAGCTCGCCGACGTCGAGAAAGCCCAAGAGACCGCGAAGAACTTGGCCGCTGCCGCCGAGGCCGCCCGGACCCAGCATATGGCCGCACTGAACTCCCAGGAGGAGGACCTCGCCGCGCGCAAGGAGAAGCTTGCCGCCACGCTTCGCGACAAGGATGAAGAGGTGGAGAAGCTTGTCTTGCAGCGGACCAGTGAGCTGGAGCAGAGGCACTCAATGCCCAGGCCCAGGTTCACGCCGGCAAGGTGAAGGAGCTAGAGGCGGAGCGGGACGAGCTAAAGGAGCAGACCCTGAAGCTGTCCCAGGAGAAGGACACGCTCAACAGCGCCCTGACGGAGGCACAGGGCGCGGCCGTCAGCAGGGCCGGGGAGCTCTCCGAGGCCAACAAGTCCATCAAGGACCTCACGCTGAAGCTGGAGGGCCTCGAGGGGATGCTCTCAGAGGCCAAAACCCGGGAGGGGACCCTGGCCAAGGAGCTGGAGGCGGAGAAGCAGTTGCGGAAGAACGAGGCCTTTCCCCGCCCTCCAAATAAGGAAAGGGGGGCAGCTTGGGAGGGACCCCAAGTAGGATTCCTCCTACTTGGGCACCTCCTTTGGCTGCTCCTCCCTCCCTCCCACCTATATATGAAGGAAATATGCCCTAGAGGCAATAATGAAGTTGTTATTTATATTTCCTTATATCATGATAAATGTTTATTATTCATGCTAGAATTGTATTAACCGGAAACTTAGTACATGTGTGAATACATAGACAAACAAAGTGTCACTAGTATGCCTCTACTTGACTAGCTCGTTGAATCAAAGATGGTTAAGTTTCCTAGCCATAGACATGAGTTGTCATTTGATTAACGGGATCACATCATTAGAGAATGATGTGATTGACTTGACCCATTCCGTTAGCTTAGCACTTGATCATTTAGTATATTGCTATTGCTTTATTCATGACTTATACATGTTCCTATGACTATGAGATTATGCAACTCCCGAATACCGGAGGAACACTTTGTGTGCTACCAAACGTCACAACGTAACTGGGTGATTATAAAGGTGCTCTACTGGTGTCCCCGATGGTTCTTGTTGAGTTGGCATAGATCAAGATTAGGATTTGTCACTCCGATTGTCGGAGAGGTATCTCTAGGCCCTCTCGGTAATGCACATCACTATAAGCCTTGCAAGCAATGTGACTAATGAATTGGTTGCGGGATGATGCATTATGGAACGAGTAAAGAGACTTGCTGGTAACGAGATTGAACTAGGTATTGAGATACCGACGATCGAATCTCGGTCAAGTAACATACCGATGACAAAGGGAACAACGTATGTTGTTATGCGGTTTGACCGATAAAGATCTTCGTAGAATATGTAGGAGCCAATATGAGCATCCAGTTCCGCTATTGGTTATTGACCAGAGACATGTCTCGGTCATGTCTACATGTTTCTCGAACCCGTAGGGTCCGCACGCTTAATGTTTGGTGACGATCGGTATTATGAGTTTATGTGTTTTGATGTACCGAAGGTAGTTTAGAGTCCTGGATATGATCACAGACATGACGAGGAGTCTTGAAATGGTCGATACATAAAGATCGATATATTGGATGGCTATGTTTGGACATCGAAAGGGTCCCGAGTGAGTTCGGGCATATACCGGAGTACCGGGGGGTTACCGAAACCCCCCGGGGAGTTTAATGGGCCTTATGGGCCTTAGTGGAGAGAGAGAGGGGCGGCCAAGGCAGGCCGCGCGCCCCCTCCCCCTCCCCTCTGGTCCGAATTGGACTAGGAAGGGGGGCGGCACCCCCCTTTCCTTCTCTCTCTCTCCTCCTTCCTTCTCTCCTACTCCTACTACATGGAAGGGGGGAATCCTACTCCCCGTGGGAGTAGGACTCCCCATGGGGTGCGCCATAGGAGGGCCGGCCCTCCCCCTCCTCCACTCCTTTATATACGGGGGAGGGGGGCACCCCATAGACACACAAGTTGATCATTGATCTCTTAGCCGTGTGCGGTGCCCCCCTCCACCATAATCCACCTCGGTCATATCGTCGTAGTGCTTAGGCGAAGCCCTACGCCGGTAGCTTCATCATCACCATCATCACGCCGTCGTGCTGACGAAGCTCTCCATCGACACTCTGCTGGATCGTGAGTTCGTGCGACGTCACCGAGCTGAACGTGTGCAGATCGCGAAGGTGTCGTACGTTCGGTACTAGGATCGGTCGATCGTGAAGACATACGACTACATCAACCGCGTTGTCATAACGCTTCCGCTTTCGGTCTACGAGGGTACGTGGACAACACTCTCCCCTCTCGTTGCTATACATCAACATGATCTTGCGTGTACGTAGGATTTTTTTGAAATTACTACGTTCCCCAACAATATATATGTGGGAAGGGGGCGCCTAGCACACAACAGACAATTGCCTAACCGTGTGCGACGCCCCCCTCCACCGTTTACACCCCCGTCCGTATTTTTGTAGTGCTTAGGCAAAGCCCTGTGGAGATCACTTCACCATCACCATGATGTTGTGCTGCCGGAACTCATCTACTACCTCGCCGTCTTGCTGGATCAAGAAGGCGGAGGACGTCACCGAGCTGAACGTGTGCAGAACACGGAGGTGCCGTACGTTCGGTACTTGATCGGTTGGAGCGCGAAGAAGTTCGAATACATCAACCGCGTTGTTAAACGCTTTCGCTTACGGTCTACGAGGGTACGTAGACACACTCTCCCCCTCTTTGCTATGCATCTCCATGGATAGATCATTGCGTGTGCGTAGAATTTTTTTTGTTTTCCATGCAACGATTCCCAACAACACGGCTGTTGGAGATGCTCTTAGGGGATTTTCAATGCGGACCCGCAAACTTCCCGCATATGTTCGGACAACGAAACCATCCAAAGCGGGTCTATATCGATCCGCGGCGCGGTCCGGACGCGATTTCTCCCGTAAACCGAAAATAAACGCCGTGGGGGGCTTTAAAGCACCTCCTCCCTCGCGGGCGCTTGTTCCCGCCCGGCACCAGCTGCATGCATTCATGCTGCTTTAGAGCGCGCCGCTCAACATTGAATACGGTTCAGGGCCGACGCGCCCTCTCACTGCCTACGCCATTGAAGCGGCGCGCTGACTGAGGGCGTCGTTCGCGATGCGTCTCTGTTGTCCGCGTCCGTTCGATGCCGAAGACGCGTGACTGGACGGGACGGAATGGATATCTATCACACACGTTCAATGCCATGTTCGTCCGTATGCCCCCATTAAGCAGGCCCGCCGACCGAGAAACTCACTCCGGCGCCGCGCATTGACGCACCCGGATGCCTCTCCTCACCGGGATCCGCTATTTAAAGGCGCCCACACCGGGCTAAGTCCAGACCATAGCACAAGCCCCTCCCCATCCTCCTCCCTTGCACTGCATATGCCATGACTACAAGCGACGAAGCTCTATGGGAGAGCCTTTCCATGGATATAAAGCACATAGTGGTTGCCCTTGCCGCCGCCATGCCAGCCGGATCGAGGCTGGCTTGCCGGCCAGCTCCCCCAAGGTCTCCAACGACGAACACGACACCATCATGCAGACGGGCTCCGACGACATCACTATGGCTCCCGCGCCTCCTGTGCAGGCAGGCTTCACCATGGAGTAGGCGCAGGCACACTACCACGCCGCAAAGGCCCATAATAGACATTTGAAAGTTTCACTCAAGTGTCCTTGTTCTTATTAGAAGATAAGAAGGATTTTTTGTTTCAATGCCATAAATCGAAGGAGCTTTAGAGAATGCTAGGACCAGATGAAATTATTAAAAGAGCTTGTGAAGTTGATTGTGCTGGTGCAGCAATTTTGGATTTCTTTCTCTCTTTTCTAGATTAGGAGTTGTCTATTACGGGGATTCAGAATGCTTGTGAGATTATCACCATTACAACTTGGTATATATGATGGGAATGGCATAAACTATTTTACGAGGAAAAAGTAAAAGATTCTCAATTACTTTGGTAATTCGTGCCCTGAGGGATGGCAATATTTGCTTATGGGAACGACTGGTACAGTTGTGAGGGATGACAAAGGCAAATTCATTGTTGTTGGAAATTGAAGACTAGAGTGGTGTGGGGATTATAAAAGGGTTTTTTATTTCTCTGCCCCTAGTTCCTTAGCTCTACTCATTCATCCCCACTCTGTTAACTTTTGCTCACTTTTCCCCACTCCCTTGCCCGAAACCCTCAGAACAGGTTACAGCAGACGCTGCCGTCGGGTCAATGCCTTTGACCGTTAACTCTGACGAGTGGGGCCGCGTAGGGCCGAGTACACCTTTGACAGTTACCCGTATAGTTGTTTCCTATGCTGACCATACAAGTATTCATATACGTGGGTGCATGCAACTGACCGCAGTTGTGGGTTAGCACGTGTCCATGCGACAGGCCCGAAACATCCCATCGTATAAAGAAGGGAACCACCTCCATTGCCCCCTACCATTTTCCCCCAACCCCCCCCCCCTGCCGCATCGTCTTCCTCTCCCTCACCGGCTTCGTCTCGCTCTCCTCAACTGCCTCGACCGCACCGTCTCGCTCTCCTCCACCGCATCCTCTTCCTCACATTCATCGCCTCCATCTGCCCGAAGATGGCCAAAGCCTGTGGCGACACCGGCGCAGCGGCCGGAGATGTGGTCGAGCTGCAGGGCGCGGTGACCATGGATGTCGGCGGCGACGACAGCGGCGCGGGGAAACTCGCAATCGTTGCGGATGTGGAGGAGGTGGCGGGCTCTACCTCAGCGTTGCAGAAGGTGACGGCGTCGAGCGGTGCAGTCAATCCCGGTACCCCTGATGCGCAGCCTGGCGAGGAGCAGGAGGTATTTGCACTTGCTTTGCTTTAGGATATTAGCTTGTAGAGTTAGTTGGATTGGTTAGATTGTGGATTCATACCGTAGTTCAGATGGTTAGAGTAGTTGGTTTGACGGATGGGCCAAAGTTTTCTGTATTGGGGGGATGGGGATTTTTCTACTAGGGTTTGTTGGATAAATCGTTGCAAAAATGCTAGATAGATCTGTTTATTAGATGTGCTTCAATGCTACACAGATGTATGCTTAATATATTTGTTTTTAATGCTCACAGATTGGGGGTTTTAATGCTACAGACATGTATGCTTATTAGATTGGGTCCCTATTAGATTTGTTTTTGAATGCTACTCAGATTGGGGTTTTGAATGTCATATGCCCAAATGGAATCCATTGATTAAGAAGTTATTTGATTCATTAGTATATAAATTTGTCCAGAATATGTAGTTATATTAGCTCTGTTGTTCAATGTGTGTGCATCACCAATGATCAATGTGTTATTTGAATGTCATATTGGGGTTTTGAATGTCATATGTAGTTATATTAGATTTTTTTGAATGCTACTCAGGTTGGGGTTTTTAATATCATATTGGGAGTATATTAGCCCTATGATCAATGTGTCATGTGTGCGTATCTAAATTTTCAATTGGCTACTAGTGATGGATGTAATTGTATATTCAGGAGGATGATGATTCGGGGGGTGAAGAGGAAGCTGGCCGACTACGACCCGTACGATCCAGAATTTAGTGACGATGAAGAATATGAGGTAAGCCTATCCCTTGTTCATTTAGTTCCTTTGACATGGTGTATATGAATCTATAATGTATTAATGCAATTCATTCATGTGCGCAGTATGATTCTGGAGATGATGTGTACAAGGGCAACGTCACGTCCTTAACAGCCAAGGAGGTGGAGAATATCAAGGCCAAGGGAGTTGCTTCCTTCTACAACCGCAAGATCAAGAAGTGGCACTGCCCCTACTGCAGCACCAAGCCAAAGCCAAAGGATGGCTGCTTCGATCACCTTATGTCTCATGCAGAGGATGTAGCGATCCGTGGGGAGGACTACATGATCAGGGGGCAGCATGCTGCGCTCGCGAAGGTCCTGACTCCGGCGTGAAGTGACGTGATGATGTGATGTTGTGATGATGTGATGCTATGAACTGAATCTTAATCTTTTGGATTACTTTGGGTCCAGTTACTTTTGGTAAACTGAATGTGGCTGTTTATGGTGTGAACTGAATCTATGGTGATGCTAGTAATGTATTATTCTATCTATATTTGTCTGTCCTTATATTTTCCTTTGGTGTATGGTTAGTTCTGTTTAGATGTTATGAACTATGAGTTTAGGTGCTGCAATGATCACACATGTTGTTTCAGTGTTGCTTCACTGATCAAACATGTTGTTTCAGTGTTGCTTCACTGATCACTTCAGTGTTGCTTCACTGATCACACATGTTTTTTCAGTGTTGCTTCACTGATCACACATGTTATTGGTCTCATGTTTATTAATCAAATCAAATGCATGCTTTTTCCCACCAGCATGTTTCATTATCCGATGTTTTGAACTGACATTCGACAGGACAGTATAAATTCAAGAAAATGCAAAAAAAAACTTGGCAAACTATCTATGTTTGTGTAGGAGATCATGTGTGCAAAATTTGAGGTGATTTAGAGGAGGTCAAAGAAATTTGAATTTGAGATATGTGCTCCAAATGAGCTCCCAGGCTAGGGTAAACAACCCATTTGTAATCAAGTTTTTCTGGACCTACTCTAAGTGAGCCAAATGTTTTTATTAACACCTATTCAATCTATGTAGTGTAGATTCGAAGTCTCACTATTTTCTGAATTAATCTTCATATTTTTACATTTTCTTTTGAAAAATATGCTTTAATATAAAGCTATTAAAAACACGTTTAAAATACGAAAATGGAAAACTAAGTTCAGATCCTTCTTATTCACTTTGAAATAAAGCTTTGGTGATTTTTTATTTTATTTTTTATTTTTCAAAAACAGAAGGTAACCCTACCTCATCTCCTTGAACTCTACGGAATCTTGCAGGTGGTAGCTCATATGGGTGAAGATTTTCTCATGAAAATGACCATAGACCAAGATTATGATTTTTTGTTGGTAACATGTCACATAAGACAACATTATGCGCAGGTTTCATTTTTTTATTTTCTTTAAATTAATGGTGCACATTTGACCTCGATCATGCCAACTAGGGTTTTTTCATGAAAATGACCATAGCCCAAGTTTAGTATTTTTTCCTCGTCAGTGTGTCTTATAAAACGACGAACGGCGAAGGTTTCATATTTTTTTGATTTTTTAAATTAGTTATGCTCAGTCAAAGCTTTCGTAACCCCGTTGACCAGCTCAAAACCCCTCTAAACCCCACAGGGTTTCGCCTAACCCTAGCTCTGAACGTCAGCCGTCCGATCATACCCTGGCGCCAAGCGACAGCCCTCAGATGTGGTCTTCTAGAAGGAATTCGGTGGGCAGGCTGTGTGTAGGCTCCGGGCCGTTGGATCACAAGGACGGCTCCGCATTGTTGGATCGTGGGGCGATCCGCGAGAGGCGATCCTGTTGGTTGTGCTCGGCTGCTCGCCCACCACTGACTCTGCGAAAATAAACATTGTTATTGGGCCCAAAAGGAAACCAAGCTCTGGTTGGGCCGTCGAATTGCGTCATTTTTTTGTGAATGTGCTGGCTCTGTTTTTTGTGAACGTGTTCGCTCTGGTTTTTTGCATCATTTGAAATTACACAACAATTGACATTGCATAGAAAATTTAGTTCTTTCTGTTCCATACAAATGCAAAATGAACAAATTTATAAGGGCTAAATTTATTTTTATCATGCAAAATGGCCACAAACTATTAAAAAAATGGGTCATTTTGCATTTGTATAATGGCCACAAGCCCTCTATCTTTTTTTATCATGCAAAATGACAAAATTTATAAGGGCCAAATTTATTTTTATCATGCAAAATGGCCACAAGCCCTTCAAAAATTATCGCTTTTTGTTCATATTAATTGCATTTTTGCCCCTAGTTGGTTCCTACCCACGGGTTTTGCCCTTACTTTTCGAGCTTGCTCAGTTTTGCCCTTACTTTTTCTGTCGTGGTCCCTCGAATGCCCTTTGACCGTTTGACCAAAACTTTGAAAATTCATAACTAATTCATATGAACTCAGTAAAATGCAAATAAGATATCAAAATGTTCAGATAAACATTACCTTTATGTGCATATCATTTGCATTCAGGACAAAAGCACCCTTTAAACTACCTGAGGTAATTAATGTTATTAACATTATTGAAAATAAAAAGGTATAAACAATATTTTTTCATGAATAAAAATTACATGCAGATGTAGGTGATGTTTCCTGAACATCCTGATATCTTATTTGCATTTTTCTGAGTTCGTATCAATTTGTTATGAAGTTTCCAAATAATGGTCAAAGTCGTTAGAACATTCATAACAAGATGATACGAACTCAGAAAAATGCAAATAAGACATCTGGATGTTCAAAACACATCACCTACATTTGCATGTAATTTTTATTCATGAAAAAAACATTGTTTATACCTTTTTATTTTTAATAATGTTAATAACATTAATTACCTCAGGTAGTTTAAAGGGTGCTTTTGTCCTGAATGCAAATGATATGCACATAAAGGTAATGTTTATCTGAACATTTTGATATCTTATTTGCATTTTTCTGAGTTCATATGAATTAGTAATGAATTTTAAAAGTTTTGGTCAAACGGTCAAAGGGCATTCGAGGGACCACGACGGAAAAAGTAAGGGCAAAACTGAGGAAGCTCGAAAAGTAAGGGCAAAACCCGTGGGTAGGAACCAACTAGGGGTAAAAATGCAATTGACCCCGTTTCCCACGCGTGTACACTCCCGATGCTGTGGTGGGTTTGAAAACGGGCTACTAACTTCACATTTGACCCCATTATTGCCACGGCCAAATAACACATAGCACTACGGCTATTTAAGCCACCCTCTGCCTCTGCCATCTCCACCCTGTGCCTCTGCCATCCCTCATCCATCTGCCCTTCTTGCTCTTCGACCCCTTCTCCTTCTTCTACACATCCCTCAGCCATGTAGTACACCGGACCAACCTACCGCTTCCCACCCACCGTGCCGGAGAGGCTCTACCCTACCGGCATGTACGTTGATCGCACACTACGTGTGTGAGCGATATCAAGGCTAAGGACCGCAAGGAACTTCACCGAGTTCTTCCTCGTGTCCGGCTACCACCACCTCCCGAGGGGATCTCCAACGATGTTCCGCGTCGAGGAGGTCATCCAAAACCGGGTGGTGGTTGCTCTCCTTGCCCACTTCACGAACACATTCGACGCCTTCTACCTCCTCGGCCGGGTGTTTTGGTGTGGCTCCGAGTTCATCGCTTTCACCACCCACAACAGGTTCACGGAGTACACCAACATCTTCCCCACCGCGACGCGCATGCACACTCTTCCATACCCCATCGACAACGCCCCGGAGGAGCAGTGAAAAGGGCTCCCGGAGGAGGAGCGAGGTGGAGAAGGCGGCGGCTAGGGTTCTAAACCCTTATCTTTTTTTAGTCTATGTTATGTTAAGCTGTAATTGAACTATATTGGAGTTGTTATGGGCTTGTTGGCCCTTTTCTTAAGTTCTATTATTAAGTTTTCTATCTATTCTATTATTAAGTTCTTCGTAGTTTGAATTATGTGATCGTGCTATGGGCTTGTTGGCCCTATCTACATATTGGGACTACATATTTGTTGATTGTTTTCTTAGATAGCTCAGCTTGTTAGTAGGATTCCCTTGTTAGTAACCACCTAGTGCATGCAAGCAAGTTTTGTTAGTAGGGATGAATGAGTAGAGCTAAGCAAGGGAGTGGCTCTTTTTTTACACAGGCCACAAATATGTAGCCACCTAGCTAGAAGAGAGGAACCAGCGGCAATGACCGTCGCTGCATCCATGGCGGCTGGCGTGCAAGAAAGCTGCTCGGTCAGTGCATCGTGGCGGACGCATCAGCGCATGTAGGCTCGGTCGGTGCATCGTGGGATCGTGGCATCGGCGCATGCAGGCTCGATCGATGCATGCAGGAAGGCTTTGCTGGGTGCATGCATAGCAGGCTTCTGTCCTGGCGGCGCGCGCAAACGTTTAATGCAAGGGACAGCCCAACAGTCGAATAGCGACACCACCCAACGCGGCCCCACTTGTCAGGTCGAACGGACGACACAGTCCAGCATGGCCCCACTAGTCAGAGTTAACGGTCAAACCTTTGACCCGACGGCAATGTCCGTCGTGCCCAGTTATGAGGGTTTCTGGCAAGTGAGTGGGGAAAATTGAGCAAAAGTTAAGAGCGCGGGGATGAATGAGTAGAGCTAAGGAACAAGGGGCATAGATGTAAAAAAACCATTATAAAAATGGTTTGGTGTGTGGAGGGATGATGAAGTATGTTTTCTGTTTTATAACGTGGTATTTTGATGGTCTCTTTCTGGGGTATAATTATGTGTTTCTACAAATTTACCCATACCTATGCACGAAAGTTTCTTGCACTGGTAATCACATGCATTATATTGGTGCTACAACCACTGCTCTTGTTCGCTTCGTAAATTTCTTCGTGGTTGGTCCCGCAACCACATGGCTGAGGAGCGCAGGGATAAGGCCTTACTTATGACTCAGATTAATGCCTTAGACCTTCGTACTGAAAGTTTCGGTCTCTTTGACCCGGAATGGGTGTTGCGCTTCTCTCTCGAGGAAAACCTGGTGCAGTTGCATCGTCAAGCCGAAATTTACTGGCGCCACCGGGGCACGATCAACTGGTTGCTTAAAGGAGACTCTCCCACTGCCTACTTCTTTGCTATTGCCAATGGGAGGCGTAGAAGATGCACAATCGACAGCCTGCTGATCAATGGGGTAAAGGTCTTAGACCAAGGCATTATCGTGAACCATGTGGTTGATTTTTTTCTCCTCCCTCCTCTCTGCCAAACCTGATCTGGGCTTTAGAATTACCTCTTCCTTCTGGAATAATTACGACAGGGTCTCTGCGAATGAAAACGCTACTCTCATGCAGCCTCTTTCTGAAGAGGAAATCTTCCTCTCCATCAGTAAAGCCAATGCTTCTGCCTCTGGCCCAGATGGCTTGTCAATCCCTTTCTTCGGGAAATTCTGGCCTCAACTAAGGGTGCTTATATGTGCGATCATTCAAGAATTTTGCTTGGGGACGGTAGACATCTCTAGACTCAACTATGTTGTAATTTCCCTCATTCCTAAAGTCAAGGGCACGGAGCTCATTTCTCAATTTCGGCCTATTGCCCTGATAAATAACTTTGCTAAATTCCCTGCCAAATGTTTTGCCACGCGCCTCACTCCTGTGGCCCATCGTACTCTTTCTCCTACTCAATCCGCCTTTGTTAAAGGCCCTTTTATCCTTGATGGGGTATTGTGCCTTCATGAAATCATCCATGATATTAGTAAGACTGGCAGCAAGGCAGTTATTCTTAAGATGGATTTTGAGAAGGCATATGACTCCGTAAGCTGGGGTTTTCTTAGGCAGGTCCTTTTGTCCAAGGGCTTTGATGGTGGCTTTGTTCATAGAGTGATGCATATGGTCTCGGGGGGCCATACTGCTATTTCAGTCAATGGGAGGGTTAGCAACTTCTTCAAGAACTCCAGAGGCCTCAGGCAAGGAGACCCCGCCTCTCCCATTCTTTTTAACTTTGTTGCGGATGCTCTCTTTAACATTCTGTCCAGAGCTGCGTTGGCTGGACACATCTCCCCTGTGAGCTCACATCTCATCCCAGAAGGCATTAATCACCTCCAATATGCTGATGACACGATTATTATGGTGGAACTTAATGATGCTTGTCTCTCTCATCTTAAGTTTCTTCTTCTCTGCTTCGAGGCACTGTCGGGCCTGAAGATTAATTTTGCCAATAGTGAAGTGATCGTCACTGGGGTATCGGAGACCAAGGGCTTGCGTGTTGCCCATTTGCTCAACTGTTCTTTAGGCTCATTCCCTCTCAAATACCTCGGTCTTCCTATTTCTTCTGACAAGTTATTGGCCAAAGACTTCGCCCCTACGGTGGCTAAAGTGGGCAATCGTGTCATGCCATGGAGGGGCAGATATAATACTCAAGCTGGAAAGGTTGCCCTGATTAACGCCTGTCTTTCCTCCCTCCCTATGTTTGTGATGGGGTTCTATCTTCTTACTAATGGGACACACGCTAGGTTCGATAAACATAGAGGTGCCTTCTATTGGAATGCGGCAGATAACAAGCGCACATATCGTATGGTCAAGTGGGACCACATTTGTAGACCCAAGAGCCTTGGGGGGCTGGGCATTATCAACACTTTAGTCATGAACAAGTGCCTGATCATCAAATGGTGGTGGAAGATCATGTCCACCCCGGACAAGCCCCTCTGGTACAACATCCTCAAGGCCAAATACCTCCCTTCTTCTAGTCCTATGTTTGCTCATGCCACAGGCGCTTCTCAATTCTTGAAAGATCTTGTCAAACTCAGGCCCGTGTTCCAAGGCCTAGTCAAGTTTGTGGTGCATAATGGTAGATCTACTAGATTTTGGCTCGATTGGTGGTGTGGTACGACCACTCTTGTTGTTTCTTTCACAGTGCTTTTCTCTTACTGTCCTGACCCCGAGATCTCGATCTCTGAGCTCTCTGACAATAACTAGGACCTTCAGCTGCGGCGTTCTCCGTCTCCTGAAGAGTTGGTCGATTCGCAACGTCTTGTTGCCCACTTCCCTGTGCTCTCGGAGGAGGCGGATTCAGTGACATGGCCCCACTCTTCGTCTGGTCGGTTCTTTGTTAAATCTTTATATGGCAAGCCGATTTCTGGCTCGAACACTTCCAAATTCAAGTGGATCTGGAGGGCTCGCATCCCTCCGAAGATTAAGATTTTCTTATGGCAGGCATCCCGTGGCCGCTTGCCGGCTGGTGACCAGATTCGCAAACGTAATGGTTCAGGTTCTGATCGATGCGCCCTGTATGGCCAGTGAGAGGACACGGCCCATATCTTCTTCAATTGTGTCTTGGCTAATCTCTTTTGGTGTTGTATCAGATCGTGGCTACATGTTTGTTGGAGACCGGCTTCCTTCTCAGACCTTCGTCTTCTGGCCTCTAACCTGGTTGGGGCCCAGAGAAGAATGTTCTGGCTGGGATTTACGGCGGTGTGCTGGACCCTCTGGACAACTAGGAACAAGTTTACCATTGAACATGTCTTTCCTGCTAAACCTGCTGATTGCTTATTTAAAACTTGCATATTCCTGCAGCAGTGGAGATTATTGACTAAGGAGGAGGATCGGGATGCTTTTGATGATATGATGTCCAAGATTCGGGCTATAGCTACCTCCCTTCCTCGAGCTCAAGCCAGCAGTTAGGAGTTGTTGGCCCTGCTATCGTTGTTTTTGAGTCTCCGGCCTGCGTGCCGTGTACTGGCCTGGGAGCCATGTACGTTAAACCTAAGTTTGGTTCGGTGTGCCGCTGATATTTTGTTACTGTTGTGGTGGTTTGCTCGTGTGGTTTGTTATGACTCTGCCTGGTGGCTTTATCTATAAAGTCGGGCTCTGACCTTTTTTCTAAAAAAAATATTGGTGCTACAGTGTCAAATGTTGACATTTTTTTGTCACGTGATGAGAGGGTGTGAGACTGATGTATTTTTATAAGCTGGTTGCTACGGATTGATTTCAGAAATTATTGAGCAGTCAAAATCATGAACCAAATTCAAAAATGAACACTCTCTTGAATAAGAGAGCTCCTTGAGAAATCGTTGACCACGACAAAAATTAGGAACTCGACCCAAAATCATATTGATGCTATGGTGATGCATGTTGGCACTTATTTTTTATCAGAGTGTGTGCGAGACTGATATATTTCAAAAATTCAAAACAATCCTATTTCCAAAATCCAATTTAAATTTTGAATTTTAGGCGTAGTCCATGCGAACCAAGCAATGCTTGAGTTAAAGTCTTCTTTGACTCATCTCGTGCCGCTGGAACTCTTGGGAATCAACGAAGCCTCATAGTCCTGACACAACTCTGACTCAAAAAAACAGGTTTCCCCGCAAAAAAAAAGACTCAAAAAAACAGGAGGGTATAGTCTACGGATGATATGTAGCAGGAGTGAGAGTTGACCGAGCCAGTCCCCGGCTGCTCGCAAGTGGGACTGTTGTTAATTTATGTTTGGAAAACCAAGTAGCAGCCGTCCCGGCTGCTTCATTTTTGCCGTGCGAGATCGGGGGTTTGGGCCATTGGGATGAGCGCAGCTGTGGTCTGGTTGAGGCCTCTGGTTGACCACTCGCTCCAGTCACAATGGGCCGCTCCAGTTAATTTGACTCAGAAAACGAATTTCTCGAAAAGAAAAGAAAAAGTAGGAGTGAGAAAAAAAATCGTTTGTTTGCGTCATGCCTAGATTTTCAAATCCCAACCATGTAGTACGGGGTAGGACAACGAATACTCATGGCGTGGACCAACATATTGATGGCGTTGGTGGTTTTATTTGTGAGGCACGCTATTTCCTCCCTCGCAAAAAAAATAAAAATAAATAAAAGAGGCACGCCTTTTCTTGGGTAAGTGTCATGGCATGTACTACTCCACAAAGGGCTTTGAGTTTGATGTGTTGTCTGTTTCTGCAAGTGTCCAAATAAGCAGTACCTTCATGAGCTTTCCCTACTTGTTATCGATAACTAACGGATGGTGCAGGCTCTACCGTTATCAGTTCATCGTAAAATAGAGAAAGCGCTCCCGATCTATTCCCTATAGCTTAAAAAACGATGTTATGTTATGAGACGACGGAGGGAGTACATCTTAATCAAACATATCACAGCACGAAATGCGGTCCAAGTTACTACAGTTGAGTCTGGCTACTTTTGAAAATTAAGGAGGTCAGCATGTGCGCTCCTGGCCAAAATGGTACTGGTACTAGGGCTCTTCAATTATACCAGTACTGCTGATGAGTTCGTGTCGACCCCTAAGCCCAATACCGTACCAGTGTAGTACCGCGCCTAGCGACTAGCGGTGCTCAAAAGAGAAAAGGCCGCTTCAATCATCCGTCGACGAAACAGTAGCAGTAGTGGTGATCACTACCTTCTCAAAAATAAAATAAAATAGCGGTGATCACTAGTGCTAAGTTTTTTTTCTTTTCTGATTGTTTTTAGAATGAAGAAAAGAATGCCAACCACTCGGGAATTATTTATACGAGCGGCCCATCGAAATAGGGCCACAAGGAAATCGTTTTCTGGGTCAGATTCGGCGTAAATGCAACCCAACTGTGTGATGCAATTGTTGTCGCCGGATCAGCCCGACTATCAAAGGACACCATAAATTCAGCGTGTTGCGGAAAGGTGTACGTGCATGCAACACGAGGCCTCCACCAGTGGCCGTGCCGCGGGTCGTGTGGCGCAGCAGCGTCTCTCGGTTTCTGCGTCGTGGACGGACGCGCACCTCCCACTCCCACATTTCCGGGACGGCCGGGCACGTCGCTTTTGTTCATAAGACTAACCACAGTGGGAGTAACATACTCTCTCCGTCCACGAATAAATGTATTTCTAGCTTTTGTCTTAAGTCAAAGTTTTGAAATTTTGATCAACTATATACTAAAGAGTAATAACATATATGACACAAAATTGGTATATTATAAAAGTACATTTCAAAATAGATCTGGTGACATTAATTTAGTGTCATAAATGCTAGTACTTTTCTCTATAAAGTTGGTCAAAGTTTTAAAACTTTGACCTAAGAAAAAAGCTAGAAGTACACTTATTCGCGAACGGAGGGAGTAGGTAGTAACATCGCACATGTCTAGATAAAATAGATGATGTGACAAGCAATAAATGAAGAAAGAGAGGCATGTAGTAACATAGGTAGTTACTACTAATATGAGTAACATCACACATATTAAGGCAAGATGAGTCTATAGCCTAATAAATGAAGTGTTCCATGTTATCAAACATATGTTACTCCCCACTATAGAGATAGTAACATAGAGTAGTAACATGGGCATGTTACTACTCTATGTTACTACCATTGTGGCTAGTCTAAAGGCGTATTCATGATATATGGCATGATCTATTCTGATAGATTGATAGGTTTTGCATCAATAATAAGGGTTTGGTGTAATACTACACCTCAGTACCCCTGACCTGAGTGACGACTCGTCTCTGGCCTTCTTCCTTTTTGGAAGTAAACAGACCAAATGCTAGCGAGGGCCAAAGGAGGAATCTCAAACTCAAAGCATCAGGTAACGCGAAGCAGTTGAGCAAATGATCAGGCGAGAGTAGCAAACAAAGAATCTAGACGAACGACCAAAAGCAGCAAGACTGAGACATACTGTTCGAGATCAAAAGACAGTTGCCTGGCAAGATTTTCAAATCCACTGCAGAAGCTAGTTCATGGCATCACAGGAGAAAATACTAGCTTTGCATATTCAGGACCACTCCATACATCAAAATGAAACAGAATTACACTGTACTGACCATAGGTATTTCGCACCACCTTTCATACTACAACAAACACGAGTCTTTCAACATCGGCTCGGCAAGTATGGGGCCAGGCCAGATGTAAAACCCAATCAATCGCCGGTAACATTTTTCACCATCATGTTGAAGAGAACCACTTATTTGAATAGACTACAGGGGGGTTCCTTCGATTCTCCAGCAGCAATTTATATAGCAACAACAAACATCAGCATTTTGTGCACAGCTGGGAGCATCCATGCTATCTCAACAGTGGCCCTGGATTATTCATGGGCCCTTTGAATCAGAGTATGTTGCCAGCAAGGAAAGCAAACGATCAACCAGCAGGCTGTACTCTGCTCCACCGGCTGTCGTCGTCCTTGAGCTGTTGAATATAGCTGTATCGGTTTTCTCTGATGTAAGTTACTCCAGACCATATCCCTCGAACAAGAAGAATGCTTATAAACACCATGCTTCCAAATGTGCAAACCACCTGCACACACAATACGAACAAGTCACTCAAGGGAAGGACCAAAAAATGAGTTCGTGACAAGCATCAAGGCAACGTAGTGCAAGGTCTGTTTCTCAAGCTATCCTCAAGGAGCCTTAGTCTGTGATTTCAGACAAATTGTAATTCCTCGTGCTGATAAATCTCGACTATGGACTTTGCTGTGTCTCCCTGAAATGCAAAGTCTGTAAATTAAAGCTTTGAGAGGTACGTACATGGCAAGTACATTACGTGGAACCATTTAGCTTGCCCAATAAATGCGGTGAGCGGGTAGCCGGGTACCTTCCAAAAGCTGAATAATATAACCTTGATTAATATCTCGAAAACAAATGCCCACATGCCAATGAATGCAACCGGTGATTTTTCCTGCCTCTGTTTTAGGCAGCTGTAACCCTGATTGGTGTATTGATTGCACGAACCAACTACCAGCGTGAGATCAATTTCTTGGCTAGCAGGTAACCACAAATATGACATAAAATATGTATGAATTCAATAGATTATGATGGCAGCCTAACTCCTATCCAGAATTTTAATTCTGGGGTACGTGTTGATTCTACAGCCATATTTCTGATTCTGATTGATTCTCTGTCACCAGTCACTACAAATACAGGCTGGAACTAGCTTACATGCAATACAACGGTCATGCAGCACTTCAAAATGTTATTGATGTTCATGTCCACATAGCGTGAGGACTCTGCTAACCCTGATGGGAAGAGATGCACGTTCGCAGGCTCAACCAACACCCTGGAGGGTTATCTTGGAGTACTGTTTCCCATCCAACAAAATTCCAGTAAATAGAAATACAAAGTAGAATCCATCCCAGACACTAAGGGTATCATAATGAAGTATCGGACATCTTGCAAAACAAAAGGCTGAATTGCAGAAACAGGAAAGACTGGTTCAAAATACATGTCCATGGACCATACATAGAATAGACAAGCCAAGAAAGTGACAGTATCATTACACGAGATGAATGGCTTAAGCCATAAGGTCATCTTCATGTCTTGGTGGGTACTGTTTAACTGTGCAAGTGCCAAAGATACTTAACTATTTGCATGCCAGGAAAGTTTCCTGCTCGCGACTCAGTAGAATCCTCATAGGGTGGTCACTGAATTAGACTGTGTGTATGTGGTACAGGCCATGAACTTAAAGGTTGATGATCCCTGTAAGCTTGGCGTTTTAATCCAGGAAGGAAAGGAGCTGCCGCAGCAAATCAGTTACGAGGGAAGTGGAGATGAAAAGAAACAGAACAGGGTTCTTCATTAACTAGCTCAACATGCTTAGCCTTTCTCACTTTTCCATCACAATAAATTAACCTACCCACGGAAATAAGGTTGCAACTTTTAACTGCTGCAGAATTTTCCAAAAAATTAATTGCAATTTGCAAGCCCATCTACTAGTCAATTTGTGTGACAGAGACCCCTCTGATTCAATTCTGTTGAGTTAACCCACAACTACCTGTAGCAGTCAGTTTAATTGTGCCTGTCACGTCACTAGTACAAAATAGAATGGGCCTAACTAGGGAATTACTGTGTAACATGAAATAAGCAAAACAGTGCTAGAAAATAATGGGCTAGAGGTGTTAGATTGCACAAACCAAATAATAGACAGGCTTGAATTAAGAACTTTGAGGTAGAAAAATGTTGGCTGCACAGAATCAAACAGTACAGAGACATAAGCTGCAACTTTACATTTTCTATCGCAAACTAAGAGTGGTGGATCTGTACCATCTACCACGGGGTTACTGATCTGACACGTAACAGCATTAAACCAGCATAGATAGCTTTGGTGGCTAAAAAGAAATCAACAGCGGAGAATTTGAAGGGTCATTTACCAATAAGCAAAACACCACGTCTAGCACAAATGTTTTGGCCTCATTTCACCAGTCTATAATATACACAGCAGTAACATCCTGCCTCTGGCATCCTATGATCCAACCTGATGCCCTGATGGCCTGAAGAATGCACCTCCCTGAGTGATTGATGCTTCACCTTGGGCTAATCCTACTTAATTTTGGGGGCTCTATGTTCTATTTGTACTAAGATCTGGAGCTCTCTCACTTGTAAACTCTCCAAGTGAGGAATGCACTCATATATATTCTTGTACTGGACCTATTTTCTAAAAGCAAACAATGCTGATAACAAGGAAGTCACTATGTCTTGGTGTGACCAACTATCTGTGCGGTCTTACACATCTATTGAAACGTTCACTTTTGAGCGATTGCCTGAAAGAAAACCGGGGCAACCCCCTCACCATTTTTAGAAAACATCCATCAACCCAACAAAGCGACGACCTCACAAATAGCAACAAAGAGTACCTATCTGTTCCCTGCACGAACACGCCCTTCGAAGCACAAACTATTGACTATCCCATGATCATACAGCATCACAACCATTTGTCGTGCATAGAAACACTAAATCAGAAATAGTATTTGTCCACAATTTTGAAACAGGGCATCAAACAGCTTATATGTGAAGGAATTCCTCACCTCAAGAAGCCCCTTGAGGATCCACAAGAAGGTGAGAACCAGCACACCATTGACCGAGAACTTCACCTGCACGCGCATAAACACGGGAACACACCAGATCACGCACAAATCCGGTGGAGATCTCCATGCCGCTTATTCCGAACAAACATGATAAACTCAAGCTGACAAAGCAAGCAGCGAAACGGACCAGCTCAGCGGGGACGGAGGGCGGCAGCACGGACCTGGCGGCGCGGCGCGCGCGGCGGGAGGCCTTCCTGAACACCGAGTGGAGGAACCGGGCCAGGAGGTCCAGGCTGCGGTCGTCGTCGTCTTCGTCCGCATCGTCCTCCTCGTCTCCATCTTCCTCCCTCCCGTCCCGGTAGGAGGCGGCTCCTGACAGGTCGCCGACCCAGGGGCGGGCGTCTGGGACGACGACGACGGCGTCGGGATGGCGGCGGCGGGCGGCGCGGAGGAGACGAGTCGGAGGCGGGGCGCGGAGGTGCCGATTGAAGGGGGGCGGGGAGGGCTTGAGGTGGCGATGGTGCCCGGAGGCGGGGCCAGGGAGCAGAGGGGGGAGGTGGCAGGTGATGGTCGCCATGGGAGGAGGCTGCTGGTGCTCAGCCTGCCAAGGGAGAGGAGGCTGCTGGTGCTCAGCCTGCCAAGGGAGAGGAGGGAGGTGGTTTTGCCCCCTTTTCCTTTTTCCTTTTTTCACATTAATTTTGGGTTTTTACTGTGCGTGTTTCAAAAACCTTGCGCCATTTGGGACATTTGGAACTATGATATTTATAATAATTTTGCTAAAGCACATCTAGATGTGCTCTAAGTATTACACATCTAAATCATATGTCATTGATTTTGCGCTAAGATTCGTGCGCATATTATAAACTAGAAAAATCAGCACACATATAATGACTATTGTACTGAAACAACTTGGCTAAATTACACGAATATGGTGTCAGAAAAAAAACACGAATGATCCTGACCAGAATGACCACGAAGAACTTACGATTATACACGCATAGCTACCGAACATTAGATTTGAAGGATGTCTCGAGCAAACGTTCCATCCTAGATGGTTTGCTCGGGAGGAAACCTTAGGGTGAACGTTTTTTTTCTCCCAGGATTGCCTCGGCGTCGTGCCTGACAGCAAAGCGACATGGATCAGGCTAAAATTACACTTCCTTTTAGGTAAAAAATGGCATGTTACATATAATAAAAAAAATCATGCAAGTAAAAAATAAATTTGCTACAGCTCAACGGTGTAACTTTTTTGCATATATAAAAATAGAATATACACACACAAAATTGCCATGTTTTAAAGCATGAAAATCTGTCATGCCAAAAAGAATAAGTTTGCCATGCTGCATGGCTTAACAATTTCAGTATATAAAAAACCGCTAGCAAAACTAACATACAGCCTTGCCATAATATGGAGCATAAAAAATGTCATCTGTTTGGATAGAAACTCATATATAAAACATCAAAAATTATTTAAAAAAATGTTTACAACAACCAGATGGTAACTTTAGGAAACTAAAAGGGAGAATTTAGAAAAATATTAGAAAATTGTGATAGTCACATGGCAATGAAAGGAGGGATTGTTTACGTACAGTATGGCAAATCTTAAAAAATGTTTGTAGTCTTGACATAGCAGCTTTAAGAAAAAGAAAAATATATCCATAAAAGATAAAATGGCAAAAAATTAAATAAAAATTGTGAAGAAATCACATAAAAACAAAATTGCCATGGAATGTTCAGATAGTTTGCAATGGTATACAAAAGGAATTTACAATTTTTTATTCAATAATGTTTCCACCGTAGGAGCAATAAATTTGCCATGCTCCAATGTACCAAAATAATTTACCACGGCATGTACAGTCATAACCGCCAGTAAACTTGTCGTGTTCCAAAAAATAATTTTGTCATGCTCAAAAAATATTTTTGCCATGATATAGTACAAAATAGAACTTACCATGAAGTGTTCAATATTTTTGCCATGTTATGTAAAGTAAATTCGTCGTAGTCCAAAAAGAAACGGAATTGATAATGAAGATGTGTTTAAAAAAATGTTCACATTGCAAAGGTCAGAATTTTTTATTGTAAAATAACAGGGCAAATGTTGTTTGCATGGCTAATTGGAGAAAAAACCATGGTATTGGGAAAAAATAGCCATGGAAAATTAGAAATTATGTCACTATGGTAAATGGCAAAAACTATCTATATCTACATGAAAAAATAGTTAATAAATTAGCCATGGCAAATTAAGAAAATAAACTGCCATGATCTAATTAATAAAATTGCCATAATCTAAAATAAAAAATTGTCATGGTATAAGTAATAGAAATGCCATGTGACCTACAATAAAACTACCATGGTGTAGTTAATAAAATTGCCATGGTGTAAAAAAAATTGGCCATGGTCCAACAAATAAATTTACCATAGGATTAAAAAGTAAATTTGCCATGATCTAGATATAAATTTGCCATGTTCCAAATGTAAAATTTGCCATGGTAAAAAAATTGACATGTTCCAAAATATAAATTGTCCATGGTAGATAATATACCATGAATTGTTTGGTAAATATGTTTTGTGGTCCAAAATTGAAATTGCCATGGTCCCATAAAGTAAATTCGCCATGGTTCGGGATGGTAAATTTGTCATGGTCCATAAAGTAAACATAAATTTGCCATGGTTCAAAAAATCATGGCAAAAATACCTTTGTAAATCATGGCAAATGTGGATAAAAAATATTTAAGAATTTGCAAATGGACACATGGGAAATTTTAAGAAAAAATGTTCTCTAAAAACACATGGAAACTTTTTTTGGATAACTTGTAGTGAGCACATGGGAGAGATAAGGATTGTATTCTTTTGAAAAGATGGTAAGGTTTGGAATTGTCCATCGACACATGGCAAGTTTTGATGATCAAACCAGTAATATGCACAAACTTGTGTAGATCAACTCATCAAACCCAATCATTATTACCACTAATAATTCTAGTCCAGGCAGGCACATCACAGCGGACCACAAGCTTTTCATCCGTCTGCTTAGTCAAACTGTACAAAAGTCACACACGCACACACACACATAGAGAATCGTCCTCTCAACGACAGCAGTTAAACTCGCTAAAGCCCGAGGAGATCTGTGCAGCCTTTGCACATGGTTAACCGTCAGCTGCAGCCTGCCTAGCTACTCCACCTTCATCGACTCTGCAACACAAAAAATGCAGCAGCAGGAAAAAAAATCAGACGACACAACACTCTACCGGAGCGTACGAAGAAACGCAATGGAGAGAAGCACGAAACCTACCGGAGTTCTCCAAGCTGCTGGCGCCGACGACGTCCGACGGGAAAGCAGACGGACCAACATTGCCAAGTTCCTCGTCCCAGACGATGCTCCTCTGTCAATCATCAAAGCCAATCATTATTAATCTCTCATCTAGACATCTAAGTAGGATGCTTTGTTCGAGGGTGTTGGATGCGGACAGACATGGGGAAACGCAGACAGCTGCTGAGCCGTCCTCGCCATATGAACACTTGCTGGGTGGTTTGGGATGATGATCCCGTTCCCGTATAGTTCTGGACGCGAGAGGCCCGGCTGCGACGCCCTGTACATATTGTTGTTGGGATGAACGTTGCCCAATCGCTGGCCGTATCCCGGAAACGTGGAGCGGGCGTCCTGCGGGCAAAGGATCTGCACGGCGGAGACGAACCGAAGGCGAAATGGTCAGCCTGCCTCTGCGAGGAATGTTTTTAACAGTATATAAACATATGCGGGATCTTTGTTGTTCAGAGTCTCCATTGATCTTACGTCTTGGAGATCGAGATCGCAGTTCAGCTCGGGGCTGACCGCCGAGAGCTTCATCGAGAGGAACTGCAGAAACCAAAATGGGCAACACAGAAACTTCAGCCATTGTTGGCCTAGACCCTAGAGTGAGTGATTTTTGAGGAATCTGTTTCAGTGTACTTACCTCGACCTGCCGCTGCAGGGACTGCACATAGTTTATGATCTCGTCGAGCATCATGGCCTTGCCTGTGATCTTCTTTGTCATAGACAACCACATCGGTTAGAGTAAGTAAACCCATAACCATATTACGATGAGCAAATCTCTGAAGACTTTACGAGCGAAAAGTAAATTTCCACTTGCTGATGATGTTGATAGTACCTTATTGCAGCCTGGGACGAGGTCCTGTAGATGCTTCATCCTCTCGTTGATCTTCTCCCTCCGAAACTGCATTTCAGACGGACAAGCTATTAGAAGCAAGAAAATCACAAACTGCAGCAGCAGCACTGTCAATTATGCTGCTGCAGAGACTGGTCACTCACCCTTTCTGCAAGGCTGTGGTTGTTGGTCGCCTGGCCGCGCTTCGCCCGGATATGCACGTAGTCCTCTCTGTTGCTAGCAGCATCGCCTTCCTTCTCGCCAGCGCGCTCCATGCTGACTTCTCTCTGAGACATGGCACCGGTTTCCTCCTGCTGTGTGGTATGTAAACGATGAGATGCAGCCCAAAATGATGAAACTACTAAGAACAGGGAAAGAAAGAATCTGTAACTCCATTACTTGCGAATGCATAGTCGAACTGCCCTCGCCCGAGCCCTTCCTTTTACCGCCCTTCAAACCCTTCTCCATGCTCATGTTTCTACTTAGCTCAGTACCACCTGGAGAGAGTTGGCAACATGGAAATGCCAGTGGTAAGAAGAACCTTCACAGATGAATGAACAAAAACCTTATTGTGCTTCAACAGGAGAAGCGAGGAGAAGAAAAATACCAGCAGTAGGATTGTAGAACTGAACTCCATCTTGCATCCCTGCATTGTGCATAGGAAAAAGGACGTGCTCGTCGAAATCCATGGCATGGTCCAGCAACGCGAGCGGGTTGGCTCCGGCCGCGAAGCTCTGCCCGCCGTTGCTTCCAGCAGCAGAGCAGGGAGGGGAATACATCTGCAAGAAAACAATGATCACTCACATGATCTCGACCATGTTGCCAACAACATCCCACGAATACATTTATTTATGGAAGGAACAAAGCCATCAACTTCATCAACCTTGTGCAGTTGTGCCTGGTACCTGATCTCAGTGTGATGCTGCATCCATTCTAAGGAGAGGACGCCTAGCCTTCTAAATTGCCAGGTTTGGCAAGTGAGAAGGGGCTTGCTTTACTTAAAGGGTGGAAAATGCGGAGGAGCAGATCGGCGTGGAGCTGGCAGTCAATATCTTGCAAGGCTCAACAAGGAACAACTAACCCTTGCAGCCTTACATAAAGATTGTCCTCCAAAGTGAAAAAGTTAAGTGAGCCTAATGCAACGGACAGACGCAAGGGCAAAGACGGAAACCGCACCACAGTACAGGGAATAGAATTGTCGGTACCGCTAACAACCGTGTACCAGCTGGATCACATCCGCGGATCAGAATATATAAAGAGTTCTGAATTCAGCAGATCAGCTAGAGATTTTACAGTTGGTGGTACTGCGGAAATCAAGACCAGCCCGAGGATCAGATGCCACTGTCATCCACGTACTGTATGGGCCAGCCCGGAATAAGGTTAATGACTAATCAATGGATGAGCCAGATCTATCCATGCTTAAACCCTACCGGAAATTGAACCTCTGCCCCACCTTCACCAGGATTTCTGAGAACCCTATACAAGTTTTCAGTTTATGGCCCTTCTTTCTTTTGCAGGAAGTTTAGTTTATGGACCTGTGCAGCTCTTTTGATAGTACTACCTTTTTAACACAAATGAAATCATGTTACTCCGCCCCCGTCCACAAACATGAGTCACATTATTATATGTGCACTCATTGTTTTAAAACTTCGATCACCAGTATGCGCAAGAGTATTAGATTAGGCATATTCAAGAATAATATCATCGTATTTGCCTCGCGAAATAATTCTAAGTTATATCTTTTTTACTATATTGTAGGCATATTGCAAGTGAAAAGCTAGCAAACATTGTGCAGTGGAACCTGGGAGAAGTCAAACGCCATACATTCAAGAATTACCTCACCACTTGGTGGCAATACCAAGATGCCCAGACTGATTCAAGTCCTCTTTTCTTCCATCACAATCTATCCTGGTCTATACACAAATCATGTGTTCGACATGAGAACTCCGCAAGTGCGTTCGATGGGGTGGATGCAAACTATGCGTCTATGCGAGTGTATATGTAACACTGAAAAAACCACTAGCTATCACAGAATCAGATCCACACAACAGGAAAGAGAGCAACATCTCCTGCGTGTTCTGGAAAACAAATGCAAACCATGGAAGAAATTTAGGGTCCGTGATCGAGGGCAAAAAAGCCAGAAACTTAGCCGGTTGTTACTAGTGAAAAAGGGGAGGGTACCTCATCACCTTACAGTGAGTACTGAGTACTGCCCCTCCCACCGTCAAAATTTGATGCCGGAACAATGAATGATACGGAGAGATGCTGAATTTACACAAGCTACAGGAGCCTTGAGACTCAGCTGTGAGCTGTCACCGGTGCAGAACAACCTTAACAATGGCAATCCAAATTGAGAAGCCAAAAATCAGACAAGGTGCCATGAAAAGGGCCTCGGAGGCGTTAAAAGTTCCACCCTTTCATTGAGCGTGTAGATCAAGGGGGATATCATGAGTCAAAAACGCCAGGATGAAGCCCCGAAATCGTCCGGGGAGAAAGCTGATGCCACTTATTACTAGGCTAATAATGCTCTTGTACTGTAATTTCTCGAGAGAGGTAAACAAATGCCCATGTTACTGCTGAGACAGGCAGAGGACACTCATGGGAGGAGGAAGAAGATGCAAGCAGCTCACTGTCCCCGAAGAAAATATTCGACCGAATGCACTCATGCACTACTGAAAAAACACAGTTGGTACTCATGGAAGGAGGAAAAATATGTAAGCAGCTCACTCTCCTCCCAAGAAAATATCCTACTACCAAAATGTACTGCCGGTATGCACAAGCTGAAATGCAAAACTACTTGCCAGCAGAGAGGGTGTCACAGTAGCATAGCATATGTAGAGCATCAATGGAGGTGAGGAAATGTTGTTGTTACCAGCAAGGAGGCGAGAGCTGCTGCTGCTGCTTCCCCTGCTCCTCCTCTTCTTTCGATCACTAGCGCTGCCTGCAGTCCACTATCACAGTCTCACCAGCCTATGGCATAATGAACAGTGTTCACCATGCAGTAGTAGTGGCGGCGTGCGGACATGTGGCCGGCTGGCTAGGAGGGAGGTTAGAATAAAAGGAGAGAAGGGCGCCACCACGAACTGTTTCTTCCACCGGCTTCACAGCGCCCTTGTTTTATGACCCCCCGCTGCAGTACAAGCAATAGTAGAAGTACTTCCCGTTTCTGTACAGGACCAGTTGCATACTCGCATCAGCATTTGGTTAGCCCGCCCATTTTGGACCCTGCCCCAGCAAGCACTATACCTGTTATGCTGTAGAATGCAACAATGGTGGCAAGATGGGAGCACCGGCAAAGCTGAAAGGGGGCGGTGTCCATGTACGTAGATGTAGCTAGCGGTTCAGTTCACTTGAAGTCATCTTGGAATCAATCAATATTGGTGTTGGTGTGCATTTGCGGCCACCTTTCTACTTCTACTGCTGCTGTTGTTTGAGTTGTTGGGCGGCAGCAGCCAGCAGATATGTGGGGAGGGAGCTGGGCTGGACGTGGAATAATACAGTCAAAAAGTTGAAGGCCTGCGGGTGCAGGGCAGGGCAGGGCAGAGCATCCTGGCAGGGGCGTGTATTGGCAGCGAATTGGATTCTTGTTCTCACTCTCTGGAATCCTGTAGAGGCCCGCTGTCGCTTGTGCAGCACACATCCGGCTTTCATGCTACTCTTGTTCCCAAGATAACTGAAGATGGATATGGAAAACTAGTCGGGCACAGGCGATGTATTGGGGCAACCTGAATGTGTAGCCAAACACAAACGAAGAACATGACAACACTCGAGGTTTCATGTCAGGTTCAGCAACGCGTTCGTAAGAACGGAAGGGTAAGATTTAGTACTGGCATAAATTTAACTTCTACACGGAAGGAAGTGAGACTGACAAATTTCTTTTGCTTGTAATGAGTGATAAAATTCTGATTCCCACACAAATACTATGCGTATGAAAGACATTTTTCTGGACAAAAGGAAGCTGATACAACCGCACTGAGCCAATACCCGGACTCTGCATGACATGGATACACATAGCCAACACGCCAGAAGAACCAGAAAACTTTGTTTGACAGAAAAAGTAACAGCAAAAAGCATAATATAAGAGCGTTTTTTGCACTACTACTAGTGTCAAAAACACTAATATTATGGGACCGAGGGACTAGCACCGAGATCTCCTGGCAGTAAAACACCGCAATGCTTTGCCCCAGCTGGTTTTGTAAACTATTTCTTCCCATGCCCTCCCTCCCCCCACATTCTTTTCAGTGCACCAAACCACAAGCAAAGAGCAGAAAGATGAGGCCTTTCTCGGGCACCGGGGCTGATCCGTACGGCTGCCATTTGAGTACTGCGACCAGCAACGGTGGCTCACAGCCCCGGTGCCCAAAGGGCAGGAGTAGTAAATCTCATGACAGATATTACATGGTTTAAAAATGTTACCATCAAGATGAACCAGGCCAATCGTCAACAGGACATGTGTGGGCAAAGCCGGGAAGATGCACGCCTGCACCAGAAAGGTCATCCTTTTCTCCCCCTGTGGTCAATGAAAAGCTCGCTTAGAAAACGAGAGCAATCTTTGGTCCCTGCAATGCAGGAGGAGCAGCACAGCAGCTCCGTGCTTCACTCGACCCATCATAGGCCACAGGAAAAGAACATGGATTACTGAGACTGAGATGCTTTACAGGTCTAAGCAAATGATGAGGGGCACACAGCATCAGAGTTTCATGGTTTCATATGACCTGCACAAAATAACCATCCACCTTTCGACTACGAGTGGAGCTCAGAAAATACCTCCAAAATTCAGACAAATGGACACTCTGCAGAGTAAGCTTATGGATACCAAGAATAGATCTGCACTCTGCAGCTTCAAAGTGGAGGTTTTCACCCTGTAATACCATCAATCAAGAGGAAAAAACCCTCTTGCTGATCATATCATCACCGAGAGGCCTCTATGCATATTCTCCTCCATATGTCGTCCTCAAGAAATTAAACTACTCTAATATATGCCTTGCATCTGTTGCATACCTGATTAGCTGGCTCATTTGGAAGCATTTTGCCAGAAGCAATTCAAGGAAATGGTATGATAGCTAACTCTAGTCCAAACTATTAAGCTCCTACATTCTCCAAACTATTAAGCTCCAACATTCTAAAATACTGCAGGTGATAGAATCATGCAGAAAGGCATCACCAAACATTACATGAACCATAACAAAGACGATTGAAGACCAGTAAGATAAAAAAACAGGTCGTATATTTTATATGAAAAAAACTATGGTAACTATAGTTTACTGTGAAAAAGGCAGCTAGAAAACTGATACAATTACAATCAACTGGTTGATCATATTAACAAATAATATGTTGACTGAGTAGCAACTTCTCAGTTGTCGTGAACAACCTCTGAAGGCCATGATATTAGGTACACTTAGTGATTTTAAATGAAAACCAAAGCTAAAAGACAACCTGCAGTACATTTAGTGATCAGTGTTGTAGTTTTCATCTGTTTATTTTGAGCTAAAGGCCTATATATCATCCTCCAGAAATTAAATTGCTCGACTATATGTGTGTTGCATCTGTAGTATAGCTGATTAGTGCATTTGGAAGCATTTTACCAGAAGCAATTCACAGAAATTGTATCATAGCGAACTTCACTCATATATTAAGCTCTAACTTTCTAAAATCACTCAGTGATAGAATCATGCAGAAGGGCATCATGGAACCAAATATTACAGGTACTTTCATAAATACAATTGAAGACCACTTCATTAGATGAAAAAACAGGTCATATATTCTATAAAAAGAAATACAAAGTTATGGTAACTATAGTTCACTGGAAAACAAGGCAGCTCGATATAAGTAATACAACTACAATCAACTGGTTGATCACACTATATGTGCAATGACTAGCAATTTCTTGGTTGCAGGGAACAATCTTTGAAAGGCATGATGTTAGGTACACTTAGTGATATTAAATGGAAAAACAGAGCTAAATGCCAACAGTGTTAAATCTTCCATCTGTTCATTGTGAGCTAAAAGTACACTAGATAGCCCGAAAGGAAACCTACATTTGCACTGACCTAAGAATAGCCCTCTACTGAGATGTACCTGACAGCATTGCATAATACATGAACAGTAGTGCTATTGATTTATAGAATACAAAATAAAACGAGGATAACTTGACATCAATATATATTTAAGGTTGTAACTCAAAATGCCACCAGTAAGTCAGCGTACACAACTTCCAAGTGTTTAAAACCAACGTGATATGAGTAAATATTCCGTTCTTGCTAAGAAAACAGTCCATTCTTGCTACTAAGAAAGCCACCAGGTGAGCTTCATGTATTTCACAACTTCCTAAATGCCATTTATGCTCATAATTATGGTAACAATAGACACTTACCATAATAATAAACATAACCTGAGTCCTATTTCAAGATTTGTTGATGAAAATAATTAGTTCTGGTTCTGGGATAAAACGTACTAATAAAATTACTTACTCCCTCCGATCCATATCAATTGTTGCTGATTTAGTACAAGTTTGTCCTAAATGAGCGACAATTAATATGGATCGGAGGCAGTATTAAACTGTCAGATGAGAGCTGATACCGAAACATGTATAGAGAGCAAAGTTAAGCTCTCGGTACCATAAGTCCAAACTGGTACCATAAGTCCAAACTATTTATTACATAATCGATCATGGCGTTGGCTAGATCAGAGCAGAAGTACTTTGGTGTCATAGCAAGGAATAACAGGAAAACGACAAGACGGATCTAAGATACAGACAAAAAAGTTCACAAGGATAAGAGCACTGGCGTGCAACTTATAAACATGTACAAGGCAGCCTATGCATTGCATACTTGAGATACTAGTGAAAACTTAAATCAAGGAAACCCTTGGCGATGACCCTCGAAATTGCAGTTGGGCGAGATGTTCCTCCGCTGATTTCCAAAACTACGCCCAAGGATATTGTGATTTATAAAGGGCAGACGGTCCGAATCACCACCAATTACTGGGAAGTTAAGTGGGTTACGTGTACCGATCCCCCAACCATAGCCCGAAAACCTTGGGCTGGGTGGTCTCTTGTGATGCCTCCTACTGTTGTCCACCTTCCAAGCTGCCACAAACCTTTGCTTCCAATTTCCGCTCCATCCAGAACCCTTGCTAGAAGGACTCATCTCCAATTCTAACCTCATCTTCCAAAGATTATCATCTGCTGCAAGATCCTGCAATTCCTTGCATGCGCACTGAACCCTTGCAAGACCAACCCCAGGAACAAACTCCAATACTTTAGCCTTCAGATCACCTGGCAATGCCATCAAGCACGGCGGCAAGCGCAACCCGTTGAGTTGGCACAAAGATATCATCAGCGGAAGACACAGCTCATCCTTCAGCACCCTCCAAAGCTCAAGAATCTCCTTCTCCTCTGTTGCACCCACTTCATTGCTATCCAGATATAGCAGCGGCGCCAGCTTTGGTAACTCCAAGCACAATCTGCGCACTTCTGAGTGTGCCCCGGGCACACACCCATATATCATCACAAAATTCGGCATCAATGAGCAGTTCAAAACCACTGTCTTCCCCTCTTCACCCTCGGGTAGCATGGCGACAAGCTCCGGTAAGGTGTATTTTACGGTCAGTGTTGCCGCTGCACCCGAGGCCCAGTCCTTCAGCAATCCGAGGCGAGACCCCATCGGATTCTCCGCAAGGAAGCCAGCATCGACCAGAGCTGCCTGAAGGGACACAGCTAGGCGATGGATAACAGTACCATTTGCGCCCCCAGCATTCTCCGCCTCCATCTGCCGCTTGAGAATCCCAATCACAAGGCTCGACAAGCTCTTGGGCGCCTGGACGGCCTCCGCCATCACCACATCGGGCGGATCAGATGCCACGGGCAAACTAGGTTCCACGTGGAGGGTTCGCGGCCTCGACGAACAGATAGGCTCTATGTGTAGATTTTGCGGCAGCGATGAAGAGGCGGGCTGTATGTGTAGATTTTGAGGCAGTGACGAGGATCCACCGGCCACCCCAGGAGATTTGGAACCGGAAGCAATTTGCCCGATCGAGGCTGTAACCGGGCTAGGGTTCCAGGGAAGGATTTCAGGAGGCGGTGGCTGCGATAATAACTCTGCGGAGAGCGTGAAATAGAGGAGGTCACCGGATGCGAGGCCGAGGGCGGCGAGGGTGGCCGAGGGGTCCGGTGAACGGAGCTCCTGCGAGCGGTTGAGGGAGAGGCGGATGGACTCGGCGGGGACGGGCTGCGCCGCGGAGAGCTTGGCGGCGAGGAAGGACTTCACATCGGAGAGCACGGCCGTGTCCGGCAGCTGCACGCGGTGCGTCTCAGCGACGCCGCCGACGCCGCCGCGCGCGTCCATGGATCGACACCGAAGCTTCATGGTCGTCTGTTGGGGAATTTTGCAGTTGTGGATCAGCACGACAAGAGGGTACTCGATTTTTTTTGGGGGGGGGGTATGTCTCGCTTTAAGCGAGCACAGGAGCAATCCTCGCGTTAAGGGGAGCCCAGATGGGCCGGCCCAGCCGCGCGGGAGGGCGCGGCCTTTTTTTTTCCTTTTTCTGTTCTTGTTTTTTGCTTTATTTTTTTACTTTTATTTATATACTTTAAAATAGTCTAAATATATAAACAAAACACTCTTCAAAAGCACATTTGAAAAAAAGATAAAATGTATTTCAAAAATGTTGAATAAGTATTTAAAAATGTTAAATAAGTATTTGAAAAATGTTGAGCAAGTATTTGAAAATTTTGAATAAGTATTAAAAATGTTGAAAAAGTACTAAAAATTGTTGAATAGTATTCGAAAAATGTTGAACAAGTATTTCAATATGTTGAATAAGTATTAAAAATGTTGAACGAGTATTTAAAAATGTTGAACAAATATTTGAAAAATGTTGAATAAGCGTCCGGACAATGTTGGACGTGTATACAAAAATGTTTGATCACTTACCTAAAAATTGTTTTTGACACATACGAAAATGTAGAGTGAAAATGAAAATAGACATAAGAAAAAACAAAAGAAAAACAAAAAATGGAGAAGAAAAAAGAAAACCAAACAAAAAATGGAGAAGAAACAAAAGGCAAAAAAAAACAAAGACGAAGAAACAAAATGCAAGAAAGAATGAAAAAATGGAGAAGAAAAGAAAGAAAGAAAGAAAAGGAAAAATAGAAGAAAAAAATGGCTCGAGGGGACCCGCCTGGGGAGCACACGGGCACCTTGTGTGCCCTGGGGGGGCACCTACTCATGTGGGGCCCCTTACACCACCTTGACCTGATTCCACTTCCATAATTCCCTATAAATATCGAAACCCCCCGCCATATTTTCAGAATAATTTTATCGTCGTCGCAAGCATGTGTTCCGCGAAGATCCCATCTTGAAGCCTGTTCGAGAGCCCTGCCGGAGGGGGAAGCCATTGTTGGAGCCATCTTCATCAACCTTGTTACCTCCATGATGATGTGTGAGTAGTTCCATTAGGACCTATGAGTCCATAGTAGTAGCTAGATGGTTCTCTCTCGTTTTGGATCTTGAATGCCATGTTCCCGTGAGCCTTCTCACATGAACGGGATCAATTCGATGTAATCTGTGGTGTGTTTGTTGGGACATGATGAATTGTCACTTGATGTTCATTGAATCAATTGATGTTTTAAGATTTATTTGTTCATTGAATCAGATTGTTCATTGAATCACTTGATGTTCATTGAATCAGATTGTTCATTGAATCACTTGATGTTCATTGAATCAGATTGTTCATTGAATCAATTGATGTTTTAAGATTTATTTGTTGTACAATTAAATAGATTTGCATGCTCTCCGATCTATTTGTCTTCTTTGGCCAAGTTCGATGGGTTTTTATTCAGTGGGAGTGGTGCTTTGTAGTGGGTTTAATCTTGCACTGCTCTAACCCAAGGAAAATAAGGGCCAAGACACATATTGTACTATTGCTACTAAGGATAAAATGATGGGGTTTCATCATATTGATTGACTTCTTCCTGTCTATATTATGTCATCTTGCTCATTGCGATACTCCATTTCTTGCAAACTTAATACCTTAATATGCATGTTGGATAGCGGTTTTGGGGTGGAGTATTAGTAGTAAATGCAGTTGGATTAACAATCTACTTATCATGGACATAATGCCTATATGAGATTATGTCATGAATGATTATAGTCATGAGTATTGCAGTTCGGTCAATTGTCCAATTGTAATTTGTTTACCATGCCATTTACTGTTTTTGAGAGAGATGCCACTAACCTATGCCCCTGGGTTTATTCTCCATTACTTGATTCTTCTACAACAATTCCACTTTTTTGTCGTTCTACTTTGCTACTACCTATCTCTACCAGTTACGAATCTTGTAACTAGCAAGACAAGAGGCTTGACAACCCCCTTGAAGTGTTGGGTGCAAGTTTGTATTTGTTTGTGCGTAGGTTCTGCTTACGTTGTTAGTTTGGAAGACTCCTACTGGATTGATAACTTTGGTTCTCTGACTGAGGAAAATACTCTGCTGCTGTTCTGCTTCACCCTTCCTCTTTGAGGAATCTCAACAACTCCTACGGGAGTCAGCAAAAAGATTTCTGGCTCGTTGCCAGGGAGTCTTCTACTACCAAATCAGGTGCCTTCACACAAACTCCTTATTTACTTGTTTTCTTTCTTGCCTAGTTGCTCTTGCTTCTTGCTTTGCTTCCCAATTTTTTTTCAAAATACCTTTTGTTGCTATTCTTGCTCTTGCTGAAATCATGTCTACTCCTAAAAACACTAAGTTGTGTGATTTTTCTAGCGCTAGTAATAATGATTTTATTAGTACTCCTACTGCTCATCCTGCCACTAGTGCAGAGTCTTGTGAAATTAAAGCTGCTTTATTGAATCTTGTCATGAAAGAACAATTTTGTAGAAATTATAATGAAGATGTTGTTGTCCATCTTAATACTTTTGTTGAATTATGTGGTATGCATAAAACAAAGATGTGAAAAATAATTTTATAAAATTGAAATTATTTCCTTTTCCCTTAAGAGATAGAGCTAAGGAGTGGTTGGTGTCTTTACCTAAAAATAATATTGATTCTTGAATTAGATGTTAAGATGCTTTCATTGGCAAATATTTTCCTCCTGTAAAAATTATATCTTTGAGGAATCAAATTATGAATTTCAAACAACTTGATCAAATGCGTGTTGTCCAAATCTTGTGAAAGAATGAAACTTATGCTAAAAAATGCCCTACTCGATTAAGTCTTTGGATGGTAGTGCAAAATTTCTATGCGGGACTAAACTTTGTTTCTAGGAACCTTCTAGATTCCGCTGTAGGTTGTAGATTCATGGGGATAACTCTTGGAGAGGAAACTAAGTTTCTTGACAACATGACCTCAAACTACTCCCAATGGCACACCGAGCGATCTCCAACTAGTAAGAAGGCAAATTCTGTCGAGGAAATTTCCTCTCTCAATGTAAAAGTTGATATGATTACGTCTATGATCGCTACTAAAAACACTACCATTGATTCAAATGATGTGTTGTCTACTTTGATTGAGCAAAATAAAGATAGTGTTGATGCGAATTCTATTTATAGAAGTAATTTCGACAACAATGCTTATAGAGGAAAGTTTGGTAATAATCCTACACTGTATCTTGGTAATTTCTCAAATGCAAATAATAATTCTTATGATAAGAGATTGCGAGAAATTGAAAAGTCTACTAAAAAAGTTATGCATGCTCAATTTAAACAAAATGAATCCTTTGCTAAGGAGGTTGGAGAACATTCTTCTATTCTTAAGGCAATAAATTTCCTCAACGTAGTGATAGAGGAATAACCAACTATTTGGGATAACCTACAAAGTAGCATTTATCTTATTTGGGAAGTAAATTCATAAACATTTTTCTTATCACTTGTATTCCCAAATCTTAAGAACAGACCAAATGGATTTGGCATACCATTCCATATCTTATACGGATTTCTATTTTCACGCCCTTCGTTCCTTCATTGTGCTCAGTTTAACATTTTTTTACTACATGGTCAACATTTTTCTATACATATTTAACCATTTTTAAATGCTTGATTTATAGATATAAAATGAAAGGATTAACATTTTTTGAATATATGGTCAACATTTTTTCTATACATATTTAACTTTTCCAAAAGCTTGATTAACATTTTTAAGCACGTGTTCAATTTTTTTCAAATGCTTGATTAATATACATGATCAAATTTTTTACCCTTTTTAATACATGGTCAACATTTTTTATACACACATTTAACATCTCTCAAATGCTTCATTAACATTTTTTAAATACTTGTTCAAGTTTGTTTCAAATGCCTGATTAACATTTTTATGGACATGATCAACATTTTTTCAAATATTTTTTCTACATTTTTCAAATACTTATTCAACAATTTTCAAATACTTGATCAATATTTTAAATGTTTTTTGAAGAGTGTTTTTTGTAATATATAGACAAAAGTACAAAAAAGCAAAAATGAAAACAGAAACGTAAAAAAACCCAGGAAGAAGACGTTGTGGCCTCCCGCGCGCGTGGACCAGCCCAGATCGCTCGCCCTTCGGCGAGTCAGAAGCCAGACTCGCTGAAGGCAAGATATAAGGGCACCCCTATGAGCTCCTATTTTGCGTGGGCCACTCCTATTTGGCGCGTAGGTCGCCAAGTAGCAAGCTGGTGTGTACCCCCTAAAGCATCAACTCCTTCTCGGGCCTGCCCATTTCAGGATTCCTTTTCCAGCGGTGTTGGAAAGGTTCTAGAACCTTCCCAAAACTGTTTTTTTCTTTCGGTTTTTTATTTGTTTTTTCTTTTTTTTTATTTTTTTTATTTTTGTTTATGTTATTTTATTTTTCTTTCTTTTCTTTTATTTTCTCCCTTCTTTTTTCTCATTTGCCGCCACCTTCCAAATTTGGAACATGTTTTCCCAAATAATAAACAATTTTTAAAATCCTGAACATTTTTCAACTCGTGGACATTTATTTCAAAATCGTGAACATTTTTTAAGACCATGAACATTTTTTTGAAGTGATGAAATGTTTATACAATTTTGCGAACATTTTTTGAAAAACTGAGCATTCATTTTGAATAGGCGAACATTTTTCGAATAGATGGACATGTTTCAAAAATTGGGGGAATATTATTTTTAATTCACGAAAACTTTTTGTTTTGACGAACATTTTTTTGATTGAGTGAACATTTTTAAATTCGTTATTTTTAGAAACTTTCAGAACATTTTAAAATCAATTCATAAAAAAATCCAATTTGCAAACATTAGTTCAATTTCATAACAATTTTTTTAATGCACAAGCATTTTCTCAAAACCGTGAACATTTTCTAATACAAGACGACTTTTTCAAAAGCATGAACATTTTATGAATATGCGGACAATTTTTATAGTAACATGGACACATTTTAAAGACACGGTCATTTTTTTCAAAATTGTGATTATTTTCTGACTACGTGAACTTTTGTTTTGAAAAAACACGAACATTTTTTACAAACCCACATATTGTTAAATTTTGGTACTTTTTGTAATCCCAAATTATTTAGAATAGAAAAACACAGAAAAAAAGAAAGTGAAAAAACTAGAAATTAAGAAAATAGTGGGGCCCGCAAATGAGCCGGCCTAAATGGGTACCATTGGGTAGCAAGCGGTGTGCGTTTGCGGTTCCTCCCAACACGCCGGGCAGACTAAGAGCTTGCTTTAGAGCAACTCTATCAGACCCCGCATCCCACCGGCCCGCAAAACGCGTTTGCAGTTCGCGCAAAATCGCTTTTGCGGGCCGGCGCGGGCTGGCACAGATGCAGACCCCGCATAATGGACCCGTAAAAAAGCATATTCATGCTTCTGCGGGTTCTGATCTGGCGCAGCTCCTCCCGGCCCGCAAAACTTAGATTTGCAACTTAAATTGATTTAGCATAATGCTTTTCTTTGCTTTTGCAACAACATTAGATACAAAAGATATCATCAAATCTTGGTTAGAATAGCAAAACCAAAGAAAACAAGAACCACAAGTATGCATTTCAGAAGATTTTCAACTTCCATAACTGCTCCCACTAGTTGAAGCAATATCTTCTCCATGCACTCATTGTTGATCTGCGGATTCTTGATCTTGCTTTCATCATTCTTCGTCTTTGGTTTCAAAGATGTAGACGTTGCTTCCCCTCTAGTTGCACATGCCGCCGCATCATTGCCTTCGATTGTACTAAGGAGTGCACTAACATCTATTAAGTTTCTTTCTATCAACAAATCAATGTATTGGCCTTTCCAATACCAAAATGAGCATCCATCGTCCTACACAAAACATTGAGCAAGCTCGAAGTGAGCTACCACAATTGAACTAAAGAATGAGCTATGGAACGAGCTACCGCAAGTGCACGTACCCCGTCGTTTTCGCATTTGTAGAACACCCATCCGGGGTGCTTCGGCATGCCCGAAGTGAGTCGCAGCACTTGGCGCGGGCAGTCGTCGCACTCTATGAGCGGCATCGGCACGCCACAAAGACGTCGCGCGAGCGCCGAGCCCGGTGGACGGCCGGACGAGTCCATGCCCGCAAACCTTCGGCGGCGGCGGGCGGACGAACCAGTGCCTGCATGCGGCGATGCGCCCTTGCCTGCGCTGCGGGAAAGGCTCCCCGACCACTCCATCGCCTGGGGCAGCAACCGGCGGCGGCCGGAAAAGGCAAATCCAGTGGCCCGCGATGAAGTGCCGCAGATCTGCAAATCCGGCGGCCCGCCGACGCAGGGGGAAGGGAGGGGAGGCCTTGTGCGCGTGGCGGCCTTCCGGCGTGCTCCTGCCGGCTGCTGTCGCCGAAATCTTGGGCGGCGACCGGCGGTGGCGCGCGGGGGGGAGAGGAGAGGTGGTTGGTGGGAGAAAGCGCGGGATGAAATGCCCCCCCACCAACCGCTTCCGCTTATATGCAGGGCACCGCAGCCGCGAGGCCGAAACCCGCGTTTTCCCGGGTTGGGGTTGGGATTTTGCCGCGCCCCCTAAAATTTTTTGCGGGCCGGGGCGGGATGCGGGGTCTGATCGGGCTGGATTTTCCGCCCCGACCTGCATTTTGGCGGTTATTTTGCGGATCGGGGCGGGATGCGGGGTCTGCTAGAGTTGCTCTTAGCGTGGTGCACGCTAGCGAACGAGCGGACGTGCATTCTACCTTCCCAAACGCGTCACTTTAGGCCAGCCCATTTGCTGAGCTGGACACCCGCTGGTTTTTTATTTTTATTTTCAGTTTAAATATCTTGGAAATTACAAAAAGGTTTCAATATTCCAAAATTTTGTGAATTTTGAAAAAATATGTTCGAGAAATCATACAATATTCAGGAATTTTAAAAATGTTTGTGCATTCAAAAAATGTTCATGAATTTGTAAAAAATTCTCGTATTCCAAAAATGTTCTCAATTTCATAGAAAATGTTTGCAAAAACAAAAAAAATCTTAAAATTGTAAAAATAATCATGAATTTCCACAAATTGTTCCCAAATTTCAAAACAAAAATGATGGATTCAAAAAGTTTGCTAATTCCAAAAATGTCCACAATTTCAAAAAAAAGGTCATGACTATCTTGGAAAATGATCACAAATTTGAAAAATGTTTACAAAATTGAAACAGGTTCAAGATTTGAAGAAATATTCTTGATTTAGTTTTTTTGCGAATTCGTAAAATGTTCATAAATTCAAGAAAGAAAAAGGGAAAAGAAATAAAAAGTTTCGAAAAGAAAGAAATTAAGTACGAAAAAGAAATAAAAAGGAAAAACACATTCCCACAAATGGAAACAAGAAAAACAAGCCGACCAATCGTACGCAAATGCGGCAAATAGTATTTCACAGCCTGTCCCCCTATGTGGGGATTAGGGGCTCCCGGAAACACCTAATTCAGAGCGGTGAACATATGTCTCGCTTATAGCAAAACGTAGGGAAGCCAGGGGTGTGCGAGATGAGCCGGCCCAGGCGCGCAGAAGGCCGCAACCCCGTTGTTTTTCTTACATATTTTGTTTTCCCTTGTTTGCTTTCTTCCGTATAACTCTGGTTGTACTTTTAAATATTAAAAACAAATATATTCAAAAACTTTACACAAAACAATTGAGATATATTAACCTAACATTGAAAAATATTAAAAGTATATAGGTAATATGTCAATCTCGTATTTGAAAAATGTTAATCAAGCATTTGAAAAAATGTTAAATGTGTAAAAAAAATTGTTGACTATGTATTAAAAAAATTAAAATTGTATTAGAAAACGATAATCATGTATTAAAAATTGTATTTGATATATAAAAAAAATATAGTGTGTATGTGAAAAAGTGGACATAAAAATATATGTTTTCAAAAAAAATTAATAATGTATTTCAACAATATTAAACATGTATATAAAAAATATTTCTAATGTAAACAAAAAATGTTGAATGTGTACTGAAAAATTCAACATTTGTTGAACAAAAACTAAACCGATGAAATCGACTAAGAAACTGAGAAAAATAGGAAAACCAAAAGGAAAAAAAATAGAAAAAACCCAAAAAAGAAAAGAAAATCGAAGACAACCAATTGAGAAGATGATGCTAAAAAAACCAATTGAGAAGATTAGGAACATGGAAAGGCCAGAAAGAAACAAAATATGCCAAGAAAGAGTAATAAAACAAAGAAAGAAAAGTAGAGAACTATTAAAAACTAAGAACAAACAAAGAAAAGAAATTTAAAAAAATTAAAACCACTGAAAACCATGAAGGAGACGAAGAAAACCAGTGAAAACACAAAAATAAAGAATGATGAAGAAAAATATAAAGCTAAAAGAAAACATAAAAAAAGGAAAAGGAAAAATGAAACAAACCTTTTACATGCACCGCACAAGATATGGCCAGCGGTCCTTGAACGTACAACGATACAAAAAGAACAAACGGGCCAGCCCGGTTAGAACAAAGAGAGCCGAAAGATTCAGGGGAGATGAAATGATTTCTCGTTAAAATCAAGATATGGTTCTGGCGCAGTTCAGGATGCTCCAACTTGCTTTCTAAGGGCATCTTCAATGGTTGTAAGATAGTTGTTGGTAGATTCTGCCACATAGGATTTTTGATGATGTGTCATACAATAGAGGAAAAAGAGTAAGGCTGTATGTACATGAACCAACACCCCTTGCACAAGTTTTAATGTAAAATGAGAGAGCACCTTATTTATTATCTCACATCCTATTGGGCAAATTAGATATTACAATCTATTGAAGTAGTTGTATGTTAAGGTGTTGGTTGATGACATGACATATTTTACCAACAAGCTAACAACAAACTATTGGAGATGACCTAACCGGTTGACACGGGGACCATTTGATTGGCTTGACTTTTAAAAAATGATCTAAAAACACAAAATTATAAAAAAAATACCGTGCGTTTAGAAAATAGTTCATAAACATAAAAAGTCATGTATATGAAAAGGTTTAATATTTTGGGAAAAATGGTGCTGAAAATAAATTGATGCTTTTTAAAAGAAGTTTCACATATTTTGAAATAAATCATGAATTTGGAAATGTTCATGCATTTGGTAAAATTCCAAGGATTTGAAAAAGTTCGTAATTTGGAAAAAGTTACCAAAATTTTAAAAAAGTTTATGAATTTGAGAAAATTTGAAGAACTAAAATAAAGTTCACGCATTTTCAATAAGGAAAAGGACAGGAAAAAGAAAAAAATGAATGATATGAATTTTTTAAAGTTCAAACAAATTACTTTTACGAATTTGAAAAAAGCGTGAATTTAAGAAAAGTGGACTACTTTGAAAAAAGTTCATGTTTTTTTGAAATAAAAAGGAGCAACAAAAAGAAAAGGAACTCATCCTGAGAAAAACCAGGGGAAAACCGCTCCTAGAAGTTTCCTTAAACCGGTGAGAAAAGAACTAGTTTTTTTTAGAATTGGAAAAGAACTAGGTGAATCGGTCGAATAAGAACCTGGCACACACGACAAACGTTGCGATTGAGAACAAAAGTGTTAGATGGGTGATACGTCTCAAACGTATCTATAATTTTTTATTGTTCCAGCTATTATATTATCTATTTTGGAGGCTTTATATGCATTAATATGCTATTTTATATGATTTTTGGGACTATCCTATTAACCTAGAGCCCACTGCCAGTTCCTGTTTTTTTCCTTATTTTAGAGTTTCGCACAAAAGGAATACCAAACGGAATGAAACTTTCACGACGATTTTTCTTGGACGAGAAGACATCCAGAGGGCTTGGAGTGCACGTCAGGAAAGTCACGAGGCGGCCACAAGGTCGGGAGGCGCGCCCAGGGGGGTAGGGCGCGTCCCCCCACCCTTGTGGGCCCCTCGTGACTCCACCGACCTATTTCTTCCGCCTATATATCTCAAATATCCCAAAACCTTCCAGGCGAGCCACAAAACCACTTTCTAGCGCCGCAACCTTCTATACCCGTGAGTTCCCATCTAGGGGCCTTTTCCGGCGTCCTGCCGGAGGGGGATTCGATCATGGAGGGCTTCTACATCAATACCATTGCCTATCCGATGAAGCGTGAGTAGTTTACCACAGACCTACGGGTCCATAGCTAGTAGCTAGATGGCTTCTTCTCTCTCTTTGATTTTCAATACCATGTTCTCCTCGATGTTCTTCGAGATCTATTCGATGTAATACTCTTTTGCGGTGTGTTTGCCGAGATCCGATGAATTATGGATTTATGATCAGCTTATCTATGAATATTATTTGAATCTCCTCTGAATTCTTATATGCATGATTTGATATCTTTGCAAGTCTTTTCGAACTATCGATTTGGTTTGGCCAACTAGATTGGTTTTTCTTGCAATGGGAGAAGTGCTTAGCTTTGGGTTTAATCTTGCGGTGTTCGATCCTAGTGACAGAAGGGGAAACGACACGTATTGTATTGTTGCCATCGAGGATAACAAGATGGGGTTTTCATCATATTGCTTGAGTTTATCCTGCTACATCATGTCATCTTACTTAATGCGTTACTCTGTTCTTATGAACTTAATACTATAGATGCAGGCAAGAGTCGGTCGATGTGTGGAGTAATAGTAGTAGATGCAGAATCGTTTCGGTCTACTTGATACGGACGTGATGCCTATATTCATGATCATTGCCTTAGATATCTTCATAACTTTGAGCTTTTCTATCAATTGCTCGGCAATAATTTGTTCACCCACCGTAATAATTTCTATCTTGAGAGAAGCCTCTAGTGAAACCTATGCCCCCTGAGGGAGTCCTGGATTAGGGGGTCCTCGGACAGCCGGACTATATCCTTTGGCCGGACTGTTGGACTATGAAGATACAAGATTGAAGACTTCGTCCCGTGTCCGGGTGGGACTCTCCTTGGCGTGGAAGGCAAGCTTGGCAATACGGATATGTAGATCTCCTCCCTTGTAACCGACTCTGTGTAACCCTAGCCCCCTCCGATGTCTATATAAACCGGAGGGTTTAGTCCATAGGACGACAACAATCATACCATAGGCTAGCTTCTAGGGTTTAGCCTCTACGATCTCGTGGTAGCTCAACTCTTGTAATACTCATATCATCAAGATCATCAAGCAGGAAGTAGGGTATTACCTCCATCGAGAGGGCCCGAACCTGGGTAAACATCGTGTCCCCCGTCTCCTGTTACCATCCGCCTTAGACGCACAGTTCGGGACCCCCTACCCGAGATCCACTGGTTTTGACACCGACATTGGTGCTTTCATTGAGAGTTCCACTGTGCCGTCATCACAAGGTTTGATGGCCCCTTCGATCATCGGCAACGATGCGATCCAGGGTGAGGTTTTCCTCCCCGGACAGATCTTCGTGTTCGGCGGCTTCGCACTGCGGGCCAACTCGCTTGGCCATCTGGAGCAGATCGAGAGCTACGCCCCTGGCCATCAGGTCAGGTTTGGAAACTTGAACTATACTGCCGATATCCGCGGAGACTTGATCTTTGACGGATTCAAGCACATGTCAGGTGCGCCGCACAGTCACGACGAGCACGACTTAGCTCTGCCGCCGGACGGTGTTCGGGAGATCACACCTATGCCTACTCCGGCCCTAGCTCCGGAGTCGATTACGCCGTCCGAGGACGGGTGGATGGACCCCGCCTCGGAGGCAACACACTCAGTGGCGATAGAGTCTAATACTAACTTCACCTCCTATGAGACATGTGTCGCCGGATCGTCGGATTCATCCCCGGCCACAGGCCCCGAACCGCCTGCGCCCATGCCTATCGAATCTGATCAGGCGCCGATCATGGAGTTTACCTCCACGGATATCTTTCAGCACTCGCCTTTTGGCGATGTGCTAAATTCATTAAGGTCTCTCTCCTTGTCAGGAGAACCTTGGCTGAACTATGTCCGGCTAGAATGGGATGCGGACGACGAAGAAATTCGCTCCCCACCCACCACCAACTTAGTAGCCACTGTCGACCATTTAACCGACAGGCTCGATTTCGACTCCGAAGACATCGACGGCATGGACGACGATGCAGGAGACGAACAGGAACCATCGCCCACAGGGCGCTGGACTGCCACATCATCATATGATATATACATGGTGGACACCCCCAAAGAAGGCGATGGCGATAAGACAACGGAGGATAATCCCTCCAAGAAGCAATCCAAGCACCGACATCAGCGGCGCCGCTCTAAGTCCCGCCATAGCAAAAACAGCGATACCGGCACAAGAGATAATAACGCTCCGGATAGTGCCGAAGACAACGACAATCCCGTCCAGCCAGACCTCGAGCGGGAGGATGAACAAGCTAGCCCTCCAGAACAGGCAGCAGATGGAGAATCAGAGGATGGCAATTACATGCCTCTCTCGAAGACGAAGTGAGCCTCGGCGACGAAGAATTTATCGTGCCTGAGGATCCCGTCGAGCAGGAGCGCTTCAAGCGCCAGCTTATAGTTATAGCAAACAGCCTGAAGAAAAAGCAACAACAGCTTCGAGCTGATCAAGATCTGCTAGCGGATAGATGGATGAAGTCCTGGCGGCCGAGGAATACGAACTCGAGCGCCCAACCAAGAGTTACCCAAAGCGCAGGTTGCTACCCCAACTCGAGGAGGAAGCATTGAAACCTACATCACCATCGTATGATGCGGCTGATCGTCCACCTCGTGGCCGAGACAGAGGGGCATACCAGCCCGAAGTCCAGCCCGCACCCCACCGCCATTCAAACAAAAATACCAAGGCCCGGGGCAACACGCGGGACCTGCGAGACGCATTGGAAAACAAAGCAGGACATGCAAGATCGATCTACGGATCACGGGGCGCGCCCCAACGCGGGACGATGACCGTCACGCCGGATATACTAAAAGCAAATCCGGCCGGGCCGAATACAGCAGACAAGACTCGTATGAACTGCGTCGTGATATAGCCCGGCACAGAGGCGCCGCACACCCCCTATGCTTCACCGATGAAGTAATGGATCACGAATTCCCAGAAGGGTTTAAACCCGTAAACATTGAATCATATGATGGTACTACAGACCCTGCGGTATGGATAGAAGACTTCTTCCTCCACATTCACATGGCCCGTGGGGATGATTTACATGCCATCAAGTATCTCCCGCTAAAACTCAAAGGGCCGGCTCAGCATTGGCTCAATAGCTTGCCGGCAAACTCCATCGGAAGTTGGGAGAACCTGGTAGATGCATTCCTGGAAAATTTCCAGGGCACTTATGTGCGATCGCCGGATGCTGACGATTTAAGTCATATTACTCAGCAGCCAGGGGAATCGGCCAGGAAATTCTGGACCCGGTTCCTAACTAAGAAGAACCAAATTGTCGACTGTCCGGATGCAGAGGCCTTAGCGGCATTTAAGCATAACATCCGTGACGAATGGCTCGCCCGGCACCTCGGCCAAGAGAAGCCAAAATCCATGGCAGCCCTCACGACACTTATGACCCGCTTTTGCGCGGGCGAAGATAGCTGGTTGGCTCGTAGTAACAATACAGCAAGCAAACCTGGCACATCAGAGGCCAGGGATAGCAACGGCAAACCACGACGCAACAAACACAAGCGCCGCAAATATGGTGAAAACGCCGAAGAGACGGCAGTTAATGCCGGGTTTAGGGGCTCAAAGTCCGGTCAGCGGAAAGGGCCACTCAAAAATAACAATTCGGGTCCATCTAGTCTAGACCACATACTCGATCGCCAATGCCAAATTCATGGTACCCCAGGAACGCCAGCCACCCATACCAACAGAGAATGCTGGGTCTTCAAACAAGCCAGCAGGGCAGGCGCCAAAAACGGAGAAGGGGGGTCTCAAAGCGATGATGGCGGCGAAGAGCCCAGATCACCGAACACAGGAGGGCAAAAGAAATTCCCCCGCATATCCAATCGGTGAATGTGGTAAACACCACCCAAATTCCCAACTCGGACCGGATATGCACCCTTAGGGATGTCGACTTAACGGAACTAGTCGTCCCACAATATAAACTAGGGCCGGTCACCTTCAACCGCACGGATCGTCCGGTTAACGCCAATCAGGGCAATCCAGCCGCACTAGTCCTCGACCCAATAATTGACGGGTTCCACCTCACACGAGTCCTTATGGACGGAGGCAGCAGTCTAAATCTGCTTTACCAGGACACAATGCGCAAGATGGGCATCGCTCATTCGGCGATCAAACCCACTAAAGCCACTTTCAGAGGCATTATACCAGGTGTGGAAGCCAGCTGTACGGGCTCCATTGCCCTTGAGGTAGTCTTCGGATCACCAGAAAATTACCGTACCGAAGAGTTAATCTTCGAAATCGTCCCTTTCCGCAGTGATTATCAGACACTGCTCGGACGAACCGCGTTCGCTCGATTCAACGCGGTGCAACATTATGCCTACCGTAAGCTCAAGATGCCCGGTCCACGCGGCGTCATCACGGTTAATGGCAAGGCCGAACCTTCCCTCGGCACCAACAAGTACACCACCGCCTTAACAGCAGAACCAACGAGCAGCACCTTGCAGACGAACCTCGAGTCGACGTCCAGGCTCCCGGACACCGTCAAGGGACTCTGAACTACTTGGCGGAAGGATAGCCCGACTCGTCCAGAGCTCGATTAAACGCTCCGGCGAAGGCCAGGACAGGCCGCACTCGGCGGCTCAACCGCTCTCCGGCACGCAAACATTTTTTACATTTCCTTCGCAGGTTCACCTTTGCGCCGACCAGGACGGGCGATACGGAGGCAGCTTGAACGCGCAAGGGAATCCTTAGACATTCCCCGCAATGACCATCCAGCTATACTTCGGATCCGCACTCAGCTTCTTCCCCCTGGTCTCAGCAGGTTCCGCAAGTCATATTCCTTTTTTTATCACATTACCTGTACTCATACGCATAGACGTACCATTCAAATACAACATGTGGATCTATACGACGCTTACCTGCTGTTATTTCTTATTGAAATTCTTTTGTCAAGTGGCATCCGTACACAGCGATATGCCTTAAAATATGCCAGGGGCTTCGTTTTACCCATAACACGGCAATAAAGTCTGAACGCCTTCACGGAAGTTCGGCACCCCAAACCTATAGCATTATTGCATCAGCTCTGAATCATGTCTTGGGTTAATAGTTGGGTTTGCTCGGCTCCCATGTTTTGGTACCTTACGTTCCGCTATATCAGCTACGGTAGCACTGGGAGAACTACTGCGATTGTATCCCGGTTCTTCCGGACGAGCACCTCAGTAGAGAAAGCCGAAAACTGACTGTCATGATACGGCGAGAGCTGGTCAGTTGTTCGAGAGGTTACAAAATCTTTAAGGATTTCTCCCGCATAATGCCATAACCAATGCAGCGTGCGATGGATCAGTTTTTCTTCCGATCAGGTGCTTATAGAGCCCCCCGTGCGGTCTTCCGAACACCAGGGGCTGCGCCTACCTTCCTAAAGCTCCTATGGCTAAGTGAGAGTGATAAAGCCTTATAGTCCGATTGCCTGGTTCGTTGTGCTGAACACCTCCTTCGAAGGACCCAAAACTGGGATAAAGAGTGATCAGGTTTATCTCGAACACCCCCGTACTTCTTACGTGGGGGCAGAAGCCGACGACTGGCCAACTCTCAGGATCAATATATAAAACGGCCCCGCAGGAGGATAAACTTTTATATAACAAGCAATAAATAATATAAATGACCTTGTTCAAACATTACAAAAGGAAAACATGATTTGCATTCATGGAAATATAATGTCCTTGGTACATAGCTCCGCTGCAAGGTAGGATCCTTTCCAGACACTCTCATAATATAATTCGGGCTTGCGGTGCTCCTTCCCCTCTGGCGGTCCTTCGGTCATTAGGTTTTCAACATCCATCTTCCCCCAGTGCACCTTTGCGCGGGCGAAGGCCATTCGCGCACCTTCTATACAAACCGACCGCTTGATGACATCAAGTCGAGGGCAGGCACTCACAAGCCGCTTCACGAGCTCGAAGTAGCTGCTTGGAATCGGCTCGGCGGGCCATAGCCGGATAATCATATCCTTCATGGCCAGTTCTGCCGCCTTATGCAGTTCGATCAGCTGTTCAGTTGATCGACAAAGGGCACCGGATAATTCGGTGCCAAATACTGCGACCAGAAGAGCTTATCCACAGTGTTCTTTTCTTCGGCTCGGTAGAATTGGGCGGCATCTGATATGCTGCGGGGCAGCTCGACAAATACCCCTGAGAAATCCGAATTCAAAATTAGAAACATAATTTTCCCCTCAAATACTTGCTTTACATGGAAAAAGCCTTACCCGCCGCGATCTTTCTCGCCTCTTGGATCCCCTGCAGGGCGCTTTGGGTTTCCCCCCGGGCATCGCTCGTGGCGTGATGCGCCTTGGTGAGTTCGGATTCTTTCTCCGTTAAACTCTGCTCCAAGGTCTCGCATTTCCTCACGACCTCTTGCAGCTCCTGCTCAGCTTTCATAACCCTGGCCTCGTGCTTCTCGCGAAGAACCCGCTCTGTGGCTGCCTTTTTCTCGGCCTCGGCCACAGCCTTTTTAAGAGCCTCGACTTCGGTCACCATCCCTAGCGCAAATCATGAAGCTTATTTCATCATACTGAAAATTCATTCGCAATAAATGCGAACAAGACTTGTGCATACCTTGTTTATCTCCCAACTGCATTTTCAATTGGCCAAGTTCTTCTTTGGCCCGCTCCAGACTTTGATTCAGTCCGGAGATCTCCACAGTATGAGAGGCAGCAGACGCTACAGACGCTTGCTTATAACAGAAGAGGAAAATATGTCATTCAATGAGTCTTCCTGCGAACATTAATTTGATCCTCTGTCCGGTTCTTTCTTTCACCGAACAGTGTATCAGGGGCTACTATCCATACCATGACACTCTTCAAAACCTCATAAAACATACCTCAAAACCTTTTATAAGGTTGATACAGGCTCCATTCAGTCCACTCTCAGCAGACTGAATCTTCTCAATCACCGCACCCATAAGGGCACGGTGTTCATTGACGATGGAGGCGCTCTTCAGCGCCACCAACAAAGCATCCGACACCTCTTGTTGGACAGAGGTTGCTGGTGGAACAGGCATGTCCCCCCTAGCTGAGAGAGGCTACCTGCCTGATTCTGGAGCCGTATTGGTCTCCGAAACTGTATCCGGCTGGGAGCCAAATTCCAAATGCCCCCCGCCGTCAGCTCCCATGGGAATTTTCTCCCCCATGTGTCCGGCCCCTGAAGTTTGACCTCCAGGCATCGCCTTCACGGTATTTTCCTCTCCTCCTTGGCTGGGGTCCTTCTGGGACGAAGCCTCGGTGTTATTCACCTGTTCGGAGGAAGGGGCCTTTGGGGGCGTCCCGCTCTCCATAGCATCCGAGCTCAGCGAATCCTCTGATGAGGATTGTTTGGTACGGGACCTCGCCGGACTACAAAATATATGGCTCAGGTTGAAATGCTATGCCATGATGAGTCTGAATGCATAAACGTACTCAGATTTTATATACTCATGAGTTCACCAGGGGCTGGGCCCTGGGATCCCACGCCGGGCCGCTGTCGGCGGCGGCAGTGGACTCCTCCGGAAGAGGAGCCTTTCCCCTTTTGGGCGACTCGATCTCCAAGTGTACGGAGGCCGTCCTCTTCTTTCTTCCTCCCGTAGGGGACTCATCTTCCTCCTCCTCGTCGTCCTCTTCGGAGGCGGAGCGGGCATTAGAGCCTTCGGATATTGTGTCCGAAGTGCCACGGTGACGAAGACCGCCCCGGGTCTTTTTGGCCTCCTTCTCGGCCGTCTTCTTCGGCACCTTGTAAGGCGCCGGGACCAGCATCTTCGTCAGAAGTGGGACGGCCGGTTCTTCGGGCAGCGGGGCCGGACAATGGATCCGCTCCGCCTTCTTCGTCCAGCACTGGGAGAGTTGTAGAAAACACGTTAAGCGCTTCCTTTGGGTTATGCGGATAAAAAGTATGATGACTTACCGAACTTGCAGGGCGGGACAGTTGATACCCGCGGTCCTCGGCGGAGTCCGACCATGATTTGCTGGACTTAAAAAGCACCTTCCAGATGTCCTTGTGCGAGAAGCCAAAAAGCTCTTATAAGGTTTGGTGCCTGGCCGGGTCGAATTCCCATAGATTGCAAGTCCGGTGTTGACAAGGCAGGATCTGGCGAACTAACATCACCTGGACTACATTGACAAGTTCAATGTTCTTGTCTCCCATATCTTTAACGCGCGTCTGGAGCACCGACAGTTCGTCAGACGAGGACCAGTTCAGGCCCTTCTTAACCCAGGATGTAAGCCGTAGGGGGGCACCGGATCGAAACTCGGGAGTAGCGGCCCATTCCGTGCCACGCGGCTCAGTGATGTAAAACCACTGCTGTTGCCACTCCTTGACAGAATCGTTAAAGGTGCCTGTTGGCCATATCACATTGGGCATCTTGCTCACCATAGCGCCCCCGCACTCGGCGTGCTCGCCGCCCACTACCTTGGGCTTCACATTAAAAATCTTCAGCCATAAGCCGAAGTGTGGCGAGATGCGGAGAAAGGCCTCGCACACGACAATGAATGTCGAGATGTTGAGGAAGGAATTAGGGGACAGATCGTGAAGATCGATCCCATAGTAATGCATGATGCCGCGAACGAACGGGTGGAGGGTAAACCCTAGCCCGCGGACAAAGTGAGGGAGGAATACAACCCTCTCATGGGGTTCCGGAGTAGGGACGATCTGTCCCGCCGTCGGGAGACGGTGGCTGATTTTCTTGGCCAGATACCCGGCCTCCCAAAGCTTTTTGATATCCTTCTCCCGGACGGTAGAGGCCATCCATTTGCCTCCCGCTCTAGATCCGGACATTTTCGGAAGGCCTTTGTGGGCAGAAAAGATGAACGCTTGGGCGCTGGAGCTCGGGCGGAGGGGAATGGATCGGGAAGAAGAAAGCGTGGGTGCGAATGGGTGTTCCTATCCCCTTATAGAGGCAACATGTATTCCGCGCCTCCCCACTTGCCCAGTAAAACCGCTTATCCCCCAAGCGCCGTACTTGATGGCGCGGTTGGGTTACCCACACCCGTATTGATGAGAATCCCGTGAAGAGAGGGACACGATCTCTGCTTCGACAGGACGTGCCAATAAAACCGCCTCGCAACATGTGCAGTGGTAGGCTCGGAAAAACAGTTCATCATGACCAGACCACGGCAGTACGTCACGTTATAAAAAGCTGTCAGCAGATTAGAATTGTGGAAATATTATTCTCTCTACGGTGGTATGTGGAATTTGTTTTGCAGAGCCGGACACTATCCTTGTGTTCAAAATCTTCTATGGAATATTCGGAGGAGGAACCCGCCTTGCAATGCCGAAGACAATCTGCGCGCCGGACTCGTCGTCATTGAAGCCTGGTTCAGGGGCTACTGAGGGAGTCCTGGATTAGGGGGTCCTCGGACAGCCGGACTATATCCTTTGGCCGGACTGTTGGACTATGAAGATACAAGATTGAAGACTTCGTCCCGTGTCCGGGTGGGACTCTCCTTGGCGTGGAAGGCAAGCTTGGCAATACAGATATGTAGATCTCCTCCCTTGTAACCAACTCTGTGTAACCCTAGCCCCCTCCGGTGTCTATATAAACCGGAGGGTTTAGTCCATAGGACGACAACAATCATACCATAGGCTAGCTTCTAGGGTTTAGCCTCTACGATCTCGTCGTAGATCAACTCTTGTAATACTCATATCATCAAGATCAATCAAGCAGGAAGTAGGGTATTACCTCCATCGAGAGGGCCCAAACCTGGGTAAACATCGTGTCCCCTGCCTCCTGTTACCATCCGCCTTAGACGCACAGTTCGGGACCCCCTACCCGAGATCCGCCGGTTTTGACACCAACACCCCTCGGGTCTACTTTCCATCATATAAGTTTCCGATCTACAATTTTAGTTTCCTATTTACTTTCTTTGCAATCTTTTACTTTCCGTTCCATAAACCAAAAATACCAAAAATATTACTTTACCATTTATCCATCTCTATTAGATCTCACTTTGCAAATAACCGTGAAGGGATTGACAACCCCTTTGTCGTGTTGGGTGCAAATTGGTGTTTGCTTGTGCAGGTATTCGATGGCTTGCGCATTGTCTCCTACTAGATTGATACCTTGGTTCTCAAAACTGAGGGAAATACTTACTCTACTTTGCTGCATCACCCTTTCCTCTTCAAGGGAAAAACCAACGCAAGCTCAAGAGGTAGCAGGAAGAATTTCTGGCACCACTGCCGGGGAGATTTACGCCAAGTCAAGTCAAGATTTGATCTCCCATCAATTTGCCAATTTCTGGCACCGTTGCCGGGGAGATCTACGCCAAGCCGAGACATACCAAGTACCCATCATAAACTCTCATCCCTCGCATTACATTATTTGCCATTCGCCTCTCCTTTTCCTCTCCCCCACTTCTAAAACGATTTTCGATAAGATTTGCCTTTTCTTCGCCCCCTTCTGCTCGTCTTCTTCGTTTGCCTTTTGGTTGCTTGTTTGCTAGATTTTTTTGCTGTCACCATGTCTGAAACTAGGGAGGTTATCGCTGAAAATCTTGAGGAAAAACTCGAATCTTGTTCTTTGGATCATGAAACTAAAAAGCCTCCTAATTACAAAACAAAAATCTTTCATCTAGGAGATGGTAATATTATTGGAAAGAGTGTCATCCAAGAATTCTTTGATCGTACGGGATCCATGCCTATGAATAAAAGATCTATTCTTCTTGAGACAAATTATTATGCGGACGCTATAGTTATGCTTGTTGAGAAATTAGAAAGAAAATTTGTGCATCTTCATCCTGCTTTGCAAAAAGTGTTTTATGAACTTCCCAATATTAATCATCCAATAGCTAAAAAGATTGCTACTATTATCCTTATGTGTGAATTCGATTTTATAATACAAGAAGCTAGGGATATTTTTGCTTTCTATAAAAAAGATGTTGAACACCCTCCAATTATAGATATCCTTCATGATAAAGAAACTATGTGTAGTTTGGAATCTAGGGATTATCAATCTTATAGTGAAAATCTTAGGAGAAGAGTTCCCCATTCTGAGATATCTCAATCTTTGTATCTTGAGGCTTTTGAGGAGTTTGATTGGATAACTAGAGGAATTTATGTAGGATTTAATAGGGACTGGTTGAATAAAATGATGAAGGAACCCGTTAGAAATGAGCTATGTATTTTATATGATGATATATATGGTGATGATACCGACTATGGGTTTATGAATGTTAAAATTACCAATCAAAGTCCCTTTCATGATTTAAGTTCGTCTACTAGAAGGGAAATAAAAGAAAGGATAGAATTACCAAGACAAGTTTTGGAAGACTTGATGAGAAAGGAATTGCATACCGAAGATGAAAATACCTAGATCTGTTCGTGCTTTATGCCTAGCTAAGGGCGTTAAACAATAGCGCTTGTTGGGAGGCAACCCAACTTTATTTTTGTTTTTGATTTTTAGGTTATGTTTTGCTTTAAATAATTCATCTAGCCTCTGGTTAGATGTGGTTTTGTGTTTTAATTAGTGTTTGTGCCAAGTAAGACCTTTGGCATAGCTTACGGTGATAGTTGATTTGATCTTGCTCAAAAACAGAAACTTTTGCGCTCAGGAAAATAATTTAAATTTTTTACAAAAGAGTGATTTTGAGTTGATTCTTTTTGCATAAGATTAATAAACAAATTGATTAGGTCTTCCTAATTTTTCAGGATTTTTGGAGTTACAGAAGTATTCGAAATATCCAGATTACTACAGACTGTTCTGTTTTTGACAGATTCTGTTTTTCGCGTGTTGTTTGCTTATTTTGATGCATCTATGGCTAGTATCGGGGGGTATGAATCATGGAAAAGTTGGAATACAGTAGATATTACACCAATATAAATAAATAATGAGTTCACAACAGTACCAAAAGTGGTGATTTATTTTCTTATACTAACGGAGCTTACGAGATTTTCTGTTGAGTTTTGTGTTGTGAAGTTTTCAAGTTTTGGGTAAGGATTTGATGGACTATGGAATAAGGAGTGGCAAGAGCCTAAGCTTGGGGATGCCCAAGGCACCCCAAGGTAATATTCAAGGACAACCAAGAGCCTAAGCTTGGGGATGCCCTGAAAGGCATCCCCTCTTTCGTCTTCGTCTGTCGGTAACTTTACTTGAGGCTATATTTTTATTCACCACATGATATGTGTTTTGCTTGGAGCGTCTTATATGATTTGAGTCTTTGCTTTTTAGTTTGGCACAACCATCCTTGCTGTACACACCTTTTGAGAGAGACACGCATGAATTGTGATTTATTAGAATACTCTATGTGCTTCACTTATATCTTTTGAGCTAGGCAAATTTGCTCTAATGCTTCACTTATATCTTTTTAGAGCACGGCGGTGGTTTTATTTTATAGAAATTGATGAACTCTCATGCTTCACTTATATTATATTGAGAGTCTTTAAAACAGCATGGCAATTTGCTTTGGTTATAAATTTAGTCCTAAATATGATAGGCATCCAAGAGGGATATAATAAAAACTTTCATATAAAGTGCATTGAATACTATGAGAAGTTTATGATTGTTTTGAGATATGAAGATGGTGATATTAGAGTCATGCTAGTAAGTAGTTGTGAATTTGAGAAATACTTGTGTTAAGGTTTGTGAGTCCTGCAGCATGCACGTATGGTGAACCGTTATGTAACGAAGTTGGAGCATGAGATATTTTTTGATTGTCTTCCTTATGAGTGGCGGTCGTGGACGAGCGATGGTATTTTCCTACCAATCTATCCCCCTAGGAGCATGCGTGTAGTACTTTGTTTCGATGACTAATAGATTTTTGCAATAAGTATATGAGTTCTTTATGACTAATGTTGAGTCCATGGATTATACGTACTCTCACCTTTCCGCCATTGCTAGCCTCTCTAGTACCGCGCAACTTTCGCCGGTGCCACAAACCCATCATATACCTTCCTCAAAACAGCCACCATACCTACCTATTATGGCATTTCCATAGCCATTCCAAGATATATTGCCATGCAACTTTCCATCGTTCCGTTTATTATGACACGCATCATCATTGTCATATTGCTTTGCATGATCATGTAGTTGACATCGTATTTGTGGCAAAGCCACAGTTCATCATATTTTTTGTACATGTCGCTCTTGATTCATTGCACATCCCGGTACACCGCCGGAGGCATTCACATAGAGTCATATTTTGTTCTAGTATTGAGTTGTAATTTTTGAGTTGTAAGTAAATAAAAGTGTGATGATCTTCATTGTTAGAGCATTGTCCCATGTGAGGAAAAAAAAGAGAAAAGGCCAAAAAAAAGAGAAGGCCCAAAAAAATGAGTGAAAAAGAGAGAAGGGACAATGTTACTATCCTTTTACCACACTTGTGCTTCAAAGTAGTACCATGATCTTCATGATAGAGAGTCTCCTATGATATCACTTTCATATACTAGTGGGAATTTTCATTGTAGAACTTGGCTTGTATATTCCAACGATGGGCTTCCTCAAAACACCCTAGGTCTTCTTGAGTAAGCAAGTTGGATGCACACCCACTTAGTTTTCTTTTTTTGAGCTTTCATAAACTTATAGCTCTAGTGCATCTGTTGCATGGCAATCCCTACTCACTCACATTGATATCTATTGATGGGCTCTCCATAGCCCGTTGATACGCCTAGTTGATGTGAGACTATCTCCTTCTTTTTGTCTTCTCCACAACCACCATATTCTATTCCACCCATAGTGCTATATCCATGGATCATGCTCATGTATTGCGTGAAAGTTGAAAAAGTTTGAGAACGTCAAAAGTATGAAACAATTGCTTGGCTTGTTATCGGGGTTGTGCATGATTTAAATGCTTTCTGTGATGAAGATAGAGCATAGCCAGACTATATGATTTTGTAGGGATAAGCTTTCTTTGGCCATGATATTTTGAGAAGACATAATTATTATTTTAGTATGCTTGAAGTATTATTTTTTATGTCAATATTAAACTTTTGTTTTTGAATTATACGAATCTGAACATTCATGCCACAATAAAGAGAATTACATGGATAATATGTTAGGTAGCATTCCACATCAAAAATTCTGTTTTTATCATTTACCTACTCAAAAACGAGCAGGAATTAAGCTTGGGGATGCTTGATACGTCCCCAACGTATCTATTAATTTTGATTGTTCCATGCTATTATATTATCTGTTTTGAATGTTTTATATGCATAAATATACTATTTTATATGATTTTTGGGACTAACCTATTAACCTAGAGCCCAGTGCCAGTTCCTGTTTTTTCCTTGTTTTAGAGTTTCACAGAAAAGGAATACCAAACGGAGTCCAAACGGAATGAAACTTTCGCGATGATTTTTCTTGGACCAGAAGACATCCAGAGGGCTTGGAGTGCACGTCAGGAAAACCACGAGGTGGCCACAAGGTCGGGATGCGCGCCCAGGGGGGTAGGGCGCGCCCCCACCTTTGTGGGCCCCTCGTGACTCCACCGACCTATTTCTTCCGCCTATATATTCTCAAATATCCCAAAACCTTTTAGGGGAGCCACGAAACCACTTTTCACCGCCGCAACCTTCTTACCCGTGCGATCCCATCTAGGGGCCTTTTTCGGCGTCCTGCCGGAGGGGGATTCGATCACGGAGGGCTTCTACATCAACACCATTGCCTCTCCAATGAAGCGTGAGTAGTTTACCATAGACCTACGAGTCCATAGCTAGTAGCTAGATGTCTTCTTCTCTCTCTTTGATTCTCAATACCATGTTCTCCTTGATGTTCTTGGAGATCTATTCGATGTAATACTTTTTTGCAGTGTGTTTGCCGAGATTTGATGAATTGTGGATTTATGATCAGCTTATCTATGAATATTATTTGAATCTCCTCTGAATTCTTATATGCACGATTGGATATCTTTGCAAGTCTCTTCGAACTATCGATTTGGTTTGGCCAACTAGATTGGTTTTTCTTGCAATGGGAGAAGTGCTTAGCTTTGGGTTCAATCTTGCGGTGCTCGATCCTAGTGACAGAAGGGGAAACGACACGTATTGTATTGTTGCCATCGAGGATAACAAGATGGGGTTTTCATCATATTGCTTGAGTTTATCCCGCTACATCATGTCATCTTACTTAATGCGTTACTCTGTTCTTATGAACTTAATACTCTAGATGCAGGCAAGAGTCAGTCGATGTGTGGAGTAATAGTAGTAGATGCAGAATCGTTTCGGTCTACTTGATACGGACGTGATGCCTATATTCATGATCATTGCCTTAGATATCTTCATAACTTTGCGCTTTTCTATCAATTGCTCGGTAGTAATTTGTTCACCCACCGTAATAATTTCTATCTTGAGAGTAGCCTCTAGTGAAACCTATGGCCCCCGGGTCTACTTTCCATCATATAAGTTTCCGATCTACAATTTTAGTTTCCTATTTACTTTCTTTGCAATCTTTTACTTTCCGTTTCATAAACCAACAATACCAAAAATATTACTTTACCGTTTATCCATCTCTATCAGATCTCACTTTGCAAATAACCGTGAAGGGATTGACAACCCCTTTGTCGCGTTGGGTGCAAGTTCGTGTTTGTTTGTGCAGGTATTCGGTGGCTTGCGCGTTGTCTCCTACTGGATTGATACCTTGGTTCTCCAAACTGAGGGAAATACTTACTCTACTTTGCTGCATCAGCCTTTCCTCTTCAAGGGAAAAACCAACGCAAGCTCAAGAGGTAGCAATGGGCTGAGCCCAACGTGGAGGGGGCATCTTGCGCCGGTTTGCCCAAACACATATAACCATCGCTTAAGGCCTTGAATATGGATTGGGCCCGGTTCGATTGCGTTACTGTGACTACTGAGTAAAGCCCAAACATATATGGGCTGTGATTTTCGTAAGTAATGTGGCCCAATAATGCAACTACACTTGTACACGTAAAAGCATCTAAGTTTGCCTTGCCCTAAAAAATAAACTAAGTTTGCCTAGAAAAACCAAAGTTTAAGTCTCTCCTACTTTACAAAGGTTTTGTCGTCCATTCATTTTGGTCTAATGTTTCCCTTCTTCCTTTTTCCTTTTGATTTTTTTCTCTCATTTTGGTTTTCCATCGATTTATCCTAAAACCATCTTAACTAGCCATTTCTTATTTATTTATCAAATAAAATTTTATTGTACTCTTAGTAAGCCGACAATAAGACTAGACAGATCTTCCCCCTTAAACATTTGTGTGTTGGGCCACCCCTTAAATGTCCTCCCTTGCAAACACAACCCTAACTTTCAAAACCTCAAATGCATACAAACACATGCATGTGGATCATTTTATATACACATACACGTAACAACAAATACCACACAGAAATAAAATTTATTCGTGTATAAAAATACACAATCTAGACATAATTTTCTGGAGTGCATAATTCAACATATAATTCATTGATTTCCAACGTAGATACTGATATGCTTCACAAGATCATCGAGTAGATCCATGTGTATGTGTTGATCTCAATGTTGTCGATGCATCTCTAGAAAGTTCACAACATGCTCCACATCTTGTTCCGTGAGGCAGGCCTATACTCAGGGCTTCTCAAACACGGGCCATCGTTGACGGGGGCATGGGCGGCCGCCACGGGCCCCTAAAATAGAGGGGGGGCACCCAGGGATGTGTGTGTGTGTGTGTGTGTGTGTGTGTGTGTGTTTGTTTGTTTGTGTGTAGGCCTGCTGCAGCAGGACTAGAAAATGAGTACAAAGTTTACTGCATGCATTAAGCTAATAATGTTGGGCCAAGTTACTGCATACATTAAGTTGATGATGTTTGGCCAAGTTACTTCCACGCCTTGCGCAGAAGCCAGAGTGATCGTGGACCGAGTCGGCAGCCTTCTAGGAGCTACACATAAGCTACGACCGCATGTAAGCACACATGACGTGCGGTGTTGGCGGCTGGATGAGGATTTGTAGCACGTAGGGGGGCGGAGCACGCAGAGCCAATGCTGCCGATCTTTGTCAAGATTTGGAAAATAGTTTATGTACACAGACTATTTGATGTTTGTTTTGTGTGTAATGCAGTTGTACATCATCGTGATATATGTTCGTGTGGGTCAGAAACCTATTCCTTGGGGTCGCTTAACAATGGAATATAGGATGGAACATACACATATAGCATGGATGAACAAAAGCGATTCATTATGCCCATTCTTATTCCGTTCTTCTTGGTTGTTGTTTGTTCTCATCTTCCGATTACCTCGAGAAAGATCATCCATCTCTATCTAATCTATCATTTGCGCCGAAGAAAGGGAAGAGATTATCTGCTTTTCTTAATGATTGAAAGCTTTCAAAGATATCAACACTATATTTGTTTAAAAACCAAAAGATTATCGTGAAAAAGTTTGTTTTCTTATATATTTTCTTCGCATTCATGTTTCTTCTGGTACAACTCTTTAATGTCCCTAATAGCTGTTACATTGTTGATGTTCATTTTTCTTCCTTTTTGTTGTTTTACTGTCTGCTTTTCGTCGAATAACCTTGATATTCGGGATATTCAGTTTGTGTAATATGAAATACTATGATCTAGAATTTCACAATGGAAGTGGAAACAATGGCAATGACAATTTATGTATGTAAAAGTGCTGAAACAAGTTATAGCGACGGAAACTTGATGTTATGCTAAACAGGCAAGTTACTTATAATGAAACTTAACTTGATCGTCGCTTTTATTTATTTATTAGTTGAACTTTATAATTAAATACATCGTAAGGATTTTGATGTACAATTCTTCGCACTGACTCCAATAATAACTATAATACCACTTGAAACTTGTAGACCATGTATATCTTGGTACGTATGTGTTGTTATACTCGTTTGCTTTTGTCCATGCACTCTGTCGTTGGACATGTTGAGGTTGTGTAGTATGGAATATTATAATCTGGAAAATTACAATGCGAAGATAAATAGTGCACTACTTTTATTTATGTAAAAATAGTTGAATTAACTTGCTCGGTCTGAAACTTAATGTTATAAAAGTGAACTCGCAAAAAATGGTAATGAAACTTAACTAATTTGTTGTTTTGATTTATGTATCTGTTAAACATAATAAGTAATAATATTACAACAAACATGATGACCAATTAAAATATTGATTGAAGTGCACAATGATTGTATTAATTGCATTTTTTGTAAAACAATTGTGTTTTGTCATTGACACTGAAACTCACTTTGAAGGAGAAAAATTTGAAATCTCAATGTTTGCACAGAAAGCACAATCTATCGGGCCAGAGGGTTCAATCAAGAGCAATGGAAATACGAAAAATTCTGGAGTTGTTGCAAAGAATGTAGAGCTATGCTTACCTACAACAAATCCACAATGTATTTTGAATAAAAAGTTTAGTGATCACATAAGAGATACTTACACACAGATGGTAAATGTTCATTTTTATAGTGTAGAAGTTCCAATTATGGTTTATTTACATTGCAACCTATACTATGTTTTAAGGTAAGACATTACATAACTCAATAATTTAAGCCAAGGCGTGCTAAAAGAATTCATGTGGAATATCAAGAAGGATGATATAGTGAGAAAAGATATTGATTTTGTAGATAAAGTCTTCTCGTTGTTAAAGAAATCTTGCATGTGTTGCACTGAAGAAGGTTAGACTAAACGTTTGCTTGACAGTGCAATTAAATCAACATGTATGGCAGGAAAAGTTGGTATTATGTACTGTAATTGACTTTAAATGATTGATATTACATTTTTTTCATAGGTTAATGTTTATCAGGTTCCAGAGAGTATTTTGAAACAAGTTCCTATTCTCAGTAATATTCATGCAGTATCAGAAGGTAATTTGTTTTAAGAAGCTTTTTGTTGTGTCTTTTATTCTAATCAATATGTTGGTATTGCAGATCAAAGGTTCAACATGTAACAATGCAACTTTGACAAGAGAAAACATATTGAGAGACTTGACAAACAACTAAAGTAGCATTGAAGGGGAAAATATGATGATGAACAAAAATAATAAAACTGTTATTTGTACTCATTATTTCTTCTTGGGCAAACATGGAAGTGTGTTAATTAACAATTGGATTACAGGTTTGTAATTGTAACAAAGTTAGGGATAAAGACTTTTTTGTAAAGTTGTATATTAAAACAATTGGTGTTGAACAACTAGAGTATACATTCCCCGTTACAACGTATAGGCAATTAAGTGCTCGACCGCTTAAAGAACATACGGCTCAGTTCCTTTGTCCAAACTCTCCAAGTACATTCCTCCTTTCTTCCATCTCTGGATTTTCTCCCACTTGGTTTCTTGAAATTGACTCAACTGTCCCACGTCGTACTAACCTACTAAAATAACTATTTTTTCTATATTTAACTCTGTCTCTACTAATTAAACGTAATGTAAGGTTCCATGTTTTACTTTTCTTCCTACCATCTTTCGTCCAACCTTCCCCGTATGATAATCAATCACCTTAATTTATTTACCTCCTGAACCAATTTCACTTTGATTTACTTACGAAATCTCATCAAAATATAAGGTAAATCATGGGCACACCAACCTTCCCTGTACGATAATCAACAACATTAATTTATTTACCTCCTGAACCAATTTCACTTTGATTTACTTACCAAATCTCATCAAAATATAATGTAAATCATGGGCAGAATTTGATAAGAAATTATTTACAAATGTCTATCTCTACTACCTAGAAAATGTAAGGTTTCATGTTTCACTTTTCTTTTCAATACCCATTCGTTCAACCTTTCCGGTATGATAATCAATGAGCTTAATTACTTACCTTCTGAACCAATTTCACTTTAATTTACTTACCAAACTTCTCGTCAAAATCTAAAATAAATCATAGGCATGATTTGATAAATATTTATTTACACAATCACATTAATAAGGGCACGTAAATCACAAGCTAACTTACTAGAATATGTATACCCCGTTGTAGCGTACTTGCATTGTCCTAGTACGTGCTACTTATCTCTATCTCTACTACTTAAAAAGAACATAAGATTTCCGTTTCACCCTCTTGTTTATCCAACCTCTCTATATATGCCCCCATTTCTATGTTTCAATTTCTTTCCTCCCGTCTCTGATTTTTCTCCCAAATTATAATATTATTTGGTAAGTCAATAAAAACAAATAAGTGCTTAACAATAAGATGGCAATTTTCTGTCCATCTCTGGTCATTCTCCTAAATATTTTTTTGGTAAGTCAATGAATTCTTACCTAATAAGTTCTTAACAATAAGATGGCAGGTAAATCATGGCAATTACAAAAACTTGCTTAAAATTTAGCGGATCAATGTAATAATAGATGTACAATCACAGTCTAATTTATTAGAATGTTTATACTCCCGTTGCAACGCACAGACAATTATCTAGTACATATCTTTTCTCTACTACTAAAAAAGGAACGTAAGGTTCTCATTTCTCCTATTTTTTGTCTAACCTTCCTTATATTCTCATCTCTGATTTTTCTCCCATCCATTCTCCCTAAAATAGAATCAATCGATTCATGTTTTATTAACTTACCAAAATGAAAACATATTTTATTTGGTAAGTCATTAAATTATTACCAAATAAGTGTTTAACAATAAAATGGCAGGTAAATCATGGCGATTGCATACAAAAATTTGCTAAGATTTTAGCACATCAATATAATAATAGACGTGCAGTCACGAGCTAATCTACTAAATTTTTGTACACCCGTTATAATGCATGGGCAATTGTCTAGTATACTTAAAAAGAACATAAGGTTTCCATTCCAAACTTTACTTTGTCCAACCTCTCTAGTTAGGTTGCCCCCTTCCTCCTCCTTTGATTTTTTCCTTACATCTTCAGTTTTTCTCCCACCAATTTTCCTCGAAACCGACTCAACTGTTCCACTTCTTATTAACTTACCAAAATAAAATAATATTTTCTATAGTAAGTAAATAAGTTATTATCAAATAAGTGCTTAACAAGAAGATGACAGGTAAATCATGGTGAATGTATATAAATTTTTTGTAAGATTTTAGTGCACCAGTGTAATAATAGACGTGCAGCCACAAACTAATCAACTAGAGTGTTTATGCTCCATCCTAAAAAAATGTTTATGCTCATGTTGCAACGCTCAGGCAATTACAAATATGCTAAGGATATTTTGTCATCGTGTAAAGGCGGACTGTAAGATTGGTTCATCACTAAATTTACAAGATTCCGTTGGATCAAACATCAACACTCCACTCAGTTTAAGATAATCTCCATCGATCTACTTCTCATTTTTCATGTTTGGCCGTGTAAGTTTTTCTAGTAGCAAATAGACAGATGACTAGGCAGGCCCCAAACGACTCACGTGTATATGCCAATAGATAAGTACTACCTCTTTAAACTAATATAAAACTGTTTAGATTACTATTTTAGTGATCTAAAACGGCTTATATTAATTTGCAAAGAGAGTATATTTTTTCTCAAGTAGTTGAGGAGTATGTTTAGTCTCAATAAATAAATAAAAAACAGACCCCTCAACTCTCTAAACCGTCCACGGACCGAGCGTAACTCAGATGGTTAGGTTTCTTGTGGTGGAATCAATCCACCAAGGGTTCAAGTCCTAGACTTGTCATTGATGGTTGCATTTTCCTGGATTTATTTCAGTCCTTTTGGTGTTGTGCGTTCAGTGGTAGGAGACGTTTCCGTCGACTACGAAGGCGTCTGTGGTGACTTCGTCAAACTCAAGATGACGTGCCGGCTCAGTCTCTTGAAGGTGCTCATAGGTTAGGGTGTGTGTGCATGCGTTTAGAGGGGTGAGTGTCTGTGTGTATGTACGAGCGTCTGCGGATGTACTGTGTTAAAAAAGAGCTCTCTAAGGGCATCTCCAACATTGACCCAAAAATTGGCTCCCGCATCCGTCCACGGACATGGAAGTGGGAGCCAACCATCCAAAGCTATCCATATACATTTCAAGCCGGGTATCAGTAAGCCAGGCGGATTACATGGAAACCGGATGTTTTTTTATACAAAATCGAACGAAATTCATTACATTCGAACAATTTTCCTTTAGAAAAAGGGGACCAGATCTAAACCTAGCCTACGGCGGCGTCCATCATCTATGTACCAGTTGTTTCCTTTCGGCGATCACCAGGCTCATCTCACCATCTCCATGAGCGATGGTGATAAGACCCGCGAAGTGAAGGTGCGGTTGCCGGTGAGGAAGAGCAGAACATGGGAGACGGACTGGCCCACATGGGACACAAGGCCCCGTCGCCTACCATACCCTACTCACCTCGTCGAAGTCCACGACATGTCCCTCTCCGTTGGACATGTGGTCCACGATGGAAGTGGAGGTGAGGACACACTCATCGTCCTACCAGCGCGGCTGAAAAGTGTTTGGCGGCGTGTAGGACGCGCAGCTTGTAGAGTTCTCGTGCGCGATCGCCTGCATAGCTAGTGCCGCTCCGCAGCCGGCTACGCCGACTCCGCAATTTGAGCGGCAGCTTGAGCTCGAGCGGCCTTGTAGAGCGCGTGCTACTCGACGACGAAGTTGGGGTTCGCCACGACCATGGCCACAACGGCCTCCTCGCTCGCGCGCTCGCCGTTGATCTAGCTCTCCGCCAGCCGGTGCTACTCGAGGATGAAGAGGTTGACTGCTCCTCGTGTGCCTGTCGGAACGCCTACATAGGCGCTGGCGCGGTCTCCTCCGCCATGACGGCGCTGCGCCTGCTCCATGGTCAAGCCGGCATGGAACGGTGCAGGTGCTGGCTTGGAGTCGTCGTTAGAGCAAGTCTACATCATTGGGTCGTTGTCGTCGGAGACCTCAGGAGAGTTGGCCGGCATGCCAGCCTCTATCCGCCTGGCAGGGCGGCTCTGCCAGGTAGCTGCAAGGGCGGCCACCTCGTGCTTCATTTCCATCGACGGGCTCTCTCATAGAGTGTTCCCGCTAGCGGCCATGGCGGATGTGGTGCACGAGAGCAAAATGCGGAGAGGATGGGTTGTGGTGTGCTCCTCGCCGGGTGTGGCAGCCTTTAAATAGTGGATGCCGGTGAAGCCACGCGTCCGGGTGTGTCAATGTGAGGTCGTCGGAATTGGTTTCTCGACCGACGAGAATGTTTAGTGGCGGCAGATGGAGGGACGAGCATTGAACGGGCGTGATAGATAGCCGTCCCGCCCCGTCCAGTAATGTCTCTCATGCATTGAACAGGCGCAGACACCGCGGACGCACGGCGCGCGCGGCGCCTTTGGCCGGCGAGTCGCTTCAATGCTCGCGTCAGTGAGAGGTCAAATCCGCTCTCGTCCGTCGTTAATGTGGAGCAGCCGCTCTAGAGCGGCATGAATGCAGGCAGCTGTCTTCAGGCGGGAGTGCGGGCGAGGGAGGGGTTTTAGGGTGGGTCACGGTCGTTGGAATCGGGGGTGGTAACGGTTCAGACGCCCGTAAAGCCCCCCAATTTTTCCCGGGTTTGCGGAAAAAAGTGCGTCCGGACTAATTGGAACCGTTTTGAATGGTAAAATACGTCCGAATCGTGCGGTCCGGACGGTTTCAAAGCCGGCTTTGAAGATGCCCTAAACTTTTACTTCACTAACCTCTTTGTTGTGCTGATATTTTGCTTGGACCCAAGACAGTAAAACGAACGTTCTACGGTAAATTGTGCTGTTATCTTTTCTTTTCTTTTTTGCGGGGGAAGGGGGACCCGTGCAAATAAAATACTAAAATAATAACAGCACAATTTACCATAGAACGTGCTGTTATTTTTTCACGTGCAGAAACAACACAACCGACTGCTACAACTGCTCGCTGTCGTTCCGGCCATTTTCTCCATGCGCGTAAGATGTGCTACACGGCTACTGCAACATAGGTGGACGGCCCGCTGAGGCCGAGCTAGTACGTTTGCTACCCGTGGTCCATGAACCCTATCCACAGGGGCTACCAGCCTAGTCTCTCTGCACGCCGTCTCCTTTCCTTCAGTCACAGTTCCAAGGTCTGAACAAAACCAAATGTGGCGAGTCAGTGGGAGGCGTGCTGGCCTGAGTCAACAAGGACCTGCCAGAACCGGCGAAGTGACAGCTGCAAGTTTTACTGCATCCCGTTGCACCGCTACGAACATCTCCAGAAGCGAAATATACACTGGGATATTCCCTTTTCTCCTACGTGCATTTGCACCCATTGTCGAAATACACATTTCGAAAAGTTGAAAAATTCGGAACAAAAATCCCGCGTGTATATCCGGACATTTATGTCCGTTCACAAGGTTTCGGTGAAAAACGACGTTTTTTGTGGCTTGTGTAAAAAAGACAATTTCTGATGCTTCATTCTAACTATTCACGAGGCATTTCTTTATCTTTTTTACACAAGCCACAAAAAAGTCGTTTTTCACCGAAACCTTGTGAACGGACATAAAATGTCCGGATATACACGCGAGATTTTTGTTCCGAATTTTTCAACTTTTCAAAATGTGTGTTTTCGACAATGGGTGCATATGCACCTAGGAGCAAAAAAGCCGCGTCCCCTTGTCCTTGCCAACTTTTTCTTTCTTTTTTTAATACGATCATTTCATTGATAGAAGAAGATATAATGAGTACATGAGATGGTGGTACAACACATGACACGAACGCATAGGGGCGTGAACATGGTGCCCAAAGCGAAAAGATGAAAGATGCTCGACCTAAGCAAAAAAGAACACAGCCAAACTCTCCTACCAGAGAAGCTATCCAACTAACAACCAAACTACCCATAGCTCCAGAACTAGCACCGAGGAAGCCACGAGCAAAACAAGACAACGCCTTCACGAAGGAGAACGACATTGAAACGCCGTCGTCATCCGGTCCGGAAAACCGGACCTAGGGTTTCCCCCGAAGCTCGAAGAGGGGCCTAGAAGATGGCCATGACAACGCCTTTAAGAAGGAGACGACATCCGCAGATGTCGCCGTTGCCAGCATAAGCTGCAGGGATTTCGCCCTGGCCAAATTCCGAGCATTCCCAAGCATCAGAGCACAGATAGGATATGAGGCAGTTGGGCCTACGCCGGAGCAGCGACTGCAGGAAGGGGAGCCGCACCCGACACCAAAGGAGGCACCGGACGCCGCTGGACGCGCGAGCTACGGAGGAGGACGAGGTTGCGTGGCTGAGCGGAGTGAAAGGTGGCGGGGTTGCGATGGTGGCCGGAGCCCCGGACGAGGCATGATCTGGAAAGGAGCGCAAATCAAGGCCACCAGGACCGGAGCAGCAGGGACACCGGCGTGCCCAGGGAGCCGGAAGGGGACGCAGCTCCCGAAGCGTGCCGGAGGCGAAGATGCACCGGCATGGACGGCCAACCAAGGTACCGACAGGGGGGTGGTGACGCGGAGATGCCGAAGAACCAGCGAGCCAAGGGAGCCAGAAAACGCAGCTCCCGTGGCGTGCCGGGTCCGAAGCCGCACCGGCAGGCCAGGAGCACCGGAGGAGGCGCAGGCCCATGGCCACCGGGCTGAAACCGCCCCTGCCGGGTGGAAGATGAGGGGAACTCGCACACAACCAAAATCCAGACGACGCGCGGCTAGAAGCCGCCACCATCGGGCGCAGCCAGCCGCCTCCAATGCGGCCTCCTGAGGAGGCCCACCCGGAGCTCGAAGGGAGGGGGGTCGGAGGAGGGGGGGACACGGATAGCAGGGCGCGCCCGGCTGCCACGGGGTCGACCGGAGAGCGCCACAACCAGCCGGAGTGGACCCCTAGATCCAGGGCCGGACGGAGCTGCCGCAGGGACTCGCAGCCGGGGGTGGGTGTGGGGGGGTGCACCAGGGCCGCCAGCACGTCGGAGCCGCCGGGGAGGGACGCACACAACGCCGGTGGAGGCCGCCGCCGCAAGCACCAAATCCGGGCGGGGAGGAGGGGCGGAGGGAGAGGGTTGGAGGAGAGGAACGGCCCTGCCTTCACCATCCCAGGGCCTTTTTCTTGCTTAAGGAGTACTCCCTCTCTACAGAAATACTCCCCCCTAAAAGAAATATAAGAGCGTTTAGATCACAAACACTCTTATATTTCTTTACACAGGGAGTACTATATTTTTTAACATCTTCTCACGGGGGAGAAATCCCTACCTAAATATTGATCTCTATTTCAAAGAACTAGGAAAAGGCCCATGCGTTGCAACAGGAATAAAATTCATTGCACTGGTTTCCAAAAATAAGTATGGTAAAAAATATCCTTAACATGAATCAAGGACAACCGTGCATGTTATTTTCTTTCATGTATAGAATCAGGGTCATCTTTCCTTCATTATATTTCGGGAATTCTCGCGATGCGCGTTCAGTGGGGGGAGACGTTCCCGTTGACTACGAGACGCCTACGGTGACTTTGTAAAATCTCAAGATGATATGTCGGCTCAGTCTCTCGGAAGTGCTCATATGGGTAGGGTGTGCATGTGTGCGTTCATAGGGGTGAGTGTATGCACGTATGTATGAGCGCTTGCGTCTATACTGTGTTTAAAAAATATTTCAGGAATTCCGGCGATGCGCGTTCAGTGGGAGGAGACGTTCCCGTCGACTACGAGACGCCTACGGTGACTTTGTAAAATCTCAAGATGATATGCCAGCTCAATCTCTCGTAGGTGCTCATAGGGGCAGGGTATGCTGAAAGTGCAACTAATCCCCGGGTGGTTTTGGTAATTCATAAGAACATATAGCTCATTGAACTAATATCCATTCAAGTTAAATATTTCAGAAAGTTCATTGATTGGCATGGCATGGACTAGAGATGTGGACTGCTCAAAATGCTAAGGACAAAGATTGGCAAATGCTCAAGACTCTTCATTTCTATTTTAGTGATCCAAGATCACATTGACTCCATAGGAAAGCCAATATTATTAAAAGGGGATGAGGTGTTGCTTAATGGTCTACTTGCTCAAAGTGCTTAGTGATATTGCTCCAAAAACCCTCAACAAAATTCTCATTTCCAAATATGTCCAAAACTCCAAGTCAAACTCGGCCCCAACGAAATGCATATTCTTGGTCTCAGTCAACTCCAAGTCAAACTCGGCCCAGTTGGAAGCATAAGATGAAAATGCATATTCTTGGCCATAACCCCACCGTTTGGGCTATTGTGCGTATTGGCTTGCAAGGTGAATACTTCGAAGATGGAAGAGAACCAGATCGTGAAGCGTCCGCGAAAGAATTGAAGATGTTGCAATACAACGCTCAAGCTTGCGATATTCTCTTCAACGGACTGTGCCCCGAAGAATTCAACAAAATCAGCCGCCTTGAGAATGCAAAGAAAATTTGGGTTACTTTGGTTGATATGACGAAGGTACCGAGTCCGTCAAGGAATCCAAATTGGATGTGCTTCAGAGTCAACTTGACAAGTTCAAAATGAAGGATGGTGAAGGAGTCGCTGAGATGTACTCTAGGTTGCTCTCATCATAAATGAGATTGCCGGCTTAGGAAGCGAAGAGATGACCGACAAATTCATCATCAAGAAGATCCTAAGAGCCCTGGATGGAAAATGTGATACTGTGTGCACCTTGATCCAAATGATGTTGTCGGTGTACAAAAGTAGGGGCACACCTTTGTACCCCTTTACTTGTGCACGGGCAGTCAGAGCCACGCGCCACGGCCACACGTAGCAGGGCAGGGGAGGTGAACCAAGGTAAAACCGAAGCCCAAGACAGCTAGAGCAGCGCCAAGGCCAAGACCACAAAGAAGCAGTAGGACGAAGCAGGCTCCCCCGTCAAGACCCTTGCCCGGGCGGCTCGCCCACACCAGCGAAGTGAGCCACCCTCGAGCTCGCGGGTTCCAACTCAACCAACCACGTTGGAACTAGGGCTCGGGAGGCTCCTCCATGGTGGCATGCAGATCTTTGTGAAGACAAGGAGTGTCCAAGATCAGATGAGGATTAAAAGACAACGATCCTCGGCAAGATCCTTGTCGAGGAGAGCTACAAGACCCCCGGCAAGATCCTTGCCGGGGACGACAGCACGCCACGGCAAGACCCTTGAAGGGCCACCCGGCAAGGCCCTCACCAAGGGCGTCAGCAGGGCCACTGCCAGGCCCGCGCCAATGAAGTCTCCACCGCCGTTCGCATGCAGCTGCCAGCCCAACCAGCTGGGCGGGCACCTGCGTGGCAACATGCAGCTTCCAGGCCAACTCAGCACACGCCTGCGTGGCGGCATGCAGATCTTCGTGAAGACTCCACCACCGCGCCACCTCAGCTGCCTGCCTGCCTACATGGAGCCGCACGCATCGCTGGCGAGGGCGCGTGTCGAAGTGAGGAGGAGCGGCGACGGACGGGACGGGCTTCGCTCCCGTCCCCGATAAAGCTAGGGGACACCTCAGCGGCGCATTAAATGCGTCTTGTGCTGTAATACGAGCGATAAGCTCGCAATACTGTACACCTTTCCACCTCCTGTGTACCACTGTGGCAGCCCCTTTTCGACTATAAAAGGAGGCCCATGGCATACTGGAGAGGGATTCGGCTCTTTGAAACCAGGCATCTACCATAGCTAGTTCGAGAGCTCAAGAACTCTCTGAAATACAACCACCAAAGCAAGACTAGGGTATTACGCATCCTCGCGGCCCGAACCTGGGTAAACGATCCTTGTGTTGACTGCTATCCCTGCTCTTCTCACAACCCTGTGCCCCGGCAACCGTAGTAGGGATTCTTGTGATCCCATAGGTGTCGTTTCCCACCGACATCTTTGGCGCGCCAGGTAGGGGGTGCAATTGTGAGAATCTGGTCTAGTAGTTAGCCTAGCAGTTCTTCGTCGCCATGGCTCCCAAGAAGAAGACGGCCACGTTGATCGGCTCGTTGGGAGCCGAACGGCCCGTGCCAGTGCGACCAAGCAGCGGGCCGGTCGCGGATAGGACCCGGGCCGCCGTCCGTGAGCACCAGCATCGCCCTGGCAGTCAGAGCCTGGCGAGCGGCGTCATTCGCGCGCCAGACGACCGGCCGCACGTCGCCAGATCCAAAGACGAAGCTGGGCCCCCCGCAGGAGGCGCGGGGCCCTCTAGGAGTGTCGTTGTGCCACCCCCGGGCGGTGCAGCAACCTCGAAGACGCCCACGCCGGCGCCCACAGCGCGCTCCTCCCAGGCCGCGCGCGACGAACGGCGTCACCACGCTGAAGACCCCGGGCGCCGCCGTGGGAAGAGTCCCGTGCACCATCCGCGGGACGCAGAAGGTCAGCATGCCCGCCGAAGCGCTGGCGAAAGTGGCACGCAGCCGCTGGGCCGTGATAGAGCTCCTTCTAACGTGGTTAGAGGTCGGGGCGCGCCACGGTCCACGCAGCTCTCGCCACCACCCACGCCAGCAGAAGCTTTGGCACGCGCACAACTGCTCCTCGACTTCCCTCCTGCTGCAGAGAAGCTCGATGAATGGAGAGCCACCATCCGGAGCCTCGTCGCCGTCGCCAACAGAGACGATCCGCGACCGGTCGGGCCCTCGGGCCGGCGCTCCGTCGAGCCACCACATGCCAGCGGTGGAAGGACCGGGGGTGCTGCGGTCACGGTGCACTCTCCTCCTCCACGCCAGCCCTCGCGGGTGATAACCCGTCGTGACGACGCTTGTGATAACATCCCCATAGCGTCGTCCGACCCGCGGACTCACCGCGACCAGTGCCAAGTTCTTCGGGAACGAGCTCACGAAGACGCTCGGACCACCATCGAGCGCCGACGCGATACACGCCACCAGTCGGACAAGCGGGCAGGGCCCGCTACAGATCACCCGGCTCCGGGAGGCTCCGGCGGCCTACCTTACAAGGTGGGCTGCCCAACCTTTACCCATGAGCTGCGGCAGTTCCAGTGGCCGTCCCACCGCACGTTCAAGCCTGACGTCGGCGAGAAGTACAATGGAAAGACCCATCCGTCGGAGTTCCTCAGCATTTACACCATCGCGATGCAAGCTGCTGGAGCCCGCGACGACGAGGTACTCGCCAATTACTTCCGTTGGCGCTGAAGCCCAATGTCATGTCTTGGTTGATGCACTTGCCGGTGGATTCCATTTCTTCTTGGTCGGACCTGTGCCATGAGTTCGGTGGTGCCTTCATCGGAGGCCACCAAGCTCACGGCCAGGCGAGTGATTTGCATATTATTCCCCAGAATGATGGAGAAACCTTGCGCAAGTACATCCAGAGGTTCAGCCGGGTGCAGTACAACATCCCCGATGTTCACCCCGCCGCCGTGATTAGCGCGTTCCATCAGAACGTGCGCAGTCGCAAGATGCGCGAAGAGCTGGCGATGAACAAGGTTAAGGATGTGGCCGAACTTTATGTTCTGGCCCATAGATGCGCCCGAGCTGAAGAGGGAAGGAAGTACCCTGGCGAAGACGCCGGCGCGGAAACCGACTCTGCTGATGAAGACAACGCCGCCCCAACGAAGAAGGGCCGGCGTCGCGACAGGAAATGCAAGGGCAAGAGCGTGCTTGCTATCGAGGGATCCGACAGCACCGGCGCTGCCAAGAAGGCCAAGGCAGACGACCCCGGCAAGGAAATTGCCGGGTGCGCCGCCTGCCGGGCCTTGGCGGCTGCCGACAAGCCAGGAAGCTCCGGCAAGCAATACTGCAAGATCCACCGCACCAAGGGCCACGACCTCCAGAACTGCCAACAAGTCGAGCTGCTTGCTGAGAAGCAAAAAGCTGAGTATGAGAGGCGGGACAAGGAGAAGGGCCAGGACGGTGCCGAGGGATCCGGCAAGAAGCGTGGCGGCCAAGGAGGCCGCCGCGACAAGGACAACCGGCAAGAGAGGCCCGCCAGGGGCCTTGACAAGAAGCAAGAAGACGATGATCATGACGAGGACGACGAGTCTGGCGAGCAGGAGTTCCAGAAGGCTACAGAGGCCATGTGCGTTGACGGTGGCGCCTAGCTGCATAATTCTCACCGCCAGCTCAAGCAGTGGGCGCGTGAGGTTACAACAGCGGAGCCGTTGTTTGACGCTCAGAAGCCGCTGAAGTGGTCCAGCACGCCCCTCATCTTTGATGCCGAGGACCACCCTGACCGCACAACCGTGGTCGGGTGTTTGCCGTTGTTGGTCTCGCCAACGATACGCAACCTCAAGGTGAACAAGATGTTGGTCGACGACGGGGCCGACATGAACTTGATCTCGCCCGTCATGATCAAAAGGCTGCAAATCCCTGATGGAGACCTCGAGGAAACGGGCACGTTTCAAGGGGTCAATCCGGGGAGGAGCCAGCCGAAGGGGAAGGTCACGCTGCCCATGACATTTGGAGGGGAGTTGAACCACAGGATGGAGAGGATCGTCTTCGACGTGGCCGAGATCCCCTTGCCCTACAACGGGGTCCTCGGCCGCCCGGCACTAGCCAAGTTTATGGCGGCGTCGCACTACGCCTACAACATGCTGAAGATGCCTGGGCCGTTGACCATCATCTCCGTCCCCTCCGACAAGAAGGACACGCTGATTTGCGCCGACCAACTCTACCGGGAAGCAGTTGCAGCAGCTGCCGCCAAGGCACTTGCTCCTGCCGCTGAAGCCCCGGGAGGGAAGAAGAAGCCCGGCAAGACCACTCGCACCCACTCTGGCAAGCGCACCTCCTCGGAGTGTTGTGCTACCGCCGAGGACGTGCCAGAGAGCTCCACCGGCAAGAGCAAGAAATCCAGAGCTGCGCCACCAGAAACCAAGAGGGTGTCCGTCAGGGAGGATGGCACGGGAGGGGCTTTCACCATAAGCTCCACCCTCGACAGCAAATAGGTAAGCGCGCTCGTCACTTTCCTGCGGGCGAATGTTGATGTGTTTGCATGGCAAGCATCTGACATCCCCAGTGTTCCCAGGGAAGTGATTGAGCACCACCTTGATGTCTGTCCTCATGCACGGTCCGTCAAGCAGAAGGTCAGGAAGCAAGCTTTGGAACGACAGGAGTTCATCACAAAGGAGATCAGAAAACTGGAAGCGGCAGGCTTGGTGAGAGGAGTGCTCCATCCAACGTGGTTAGCCAATCCGGTGGTGGTGCGCAAGGCAAATGGGAAGTGGAGGCTGTGTATCGATTACACAGATATCAATAAGGCTTGTCCTAAGGACCCCTTCCCGTTGCCGCGCATCGACCAGATTGTTGACTCCACAGCCGGGTGTGATCTGTTGTCATTCCTCGACGCCTACTCGGGCTACCACCAGATCTTCATGACAAGAGAAGACGAAGAGAAGACAACATTCATCACCACATGTGGTACGTACTGCTTTTTACGGATGCCCTCTGGGTTGAAGAGTGCTGGTTCGACGTTTGCAAGAGCAGTCCAAATTGGTTTTGATCCCCAGCTACATAGAAATATGGAAGCTTATATGGATGACATAGTGGTCAAAACCAAGGACAGGGCAACTCTTATACAAGACTTAGAAGAGACGTTTGCCAACCTGCGCAAGATCAACCTCAAGCTGAACCCTGAGAAGTGTGTCTTCGGTGTTCCATCCGGAAAACTTCTCGGGTTCTTTTTGTCGCAGCGTGGGATCGAGGCAAACCCAGACAAGATCAAGGCTATCGAGCAGATTGAGGCGCCCAAGCGGATCAAGGATGTGCGTCGGCTAACTGGCTGCATTGCCGCCAGCAGCCAATTCATCTCCAAGTCTGCCGAGCGCGCCCTCCCCTTTTCAAAATCCTGAAGAAGGCGGGCCCTATGGAATGGACCCCAGAGGCCGAGGCGGCGTTGCAAGACCTGAAGAGGTACCTTTCCTCTACACTGATACTAGTTGCGCCTAAACCGCAAGAGCCGTTGTTGCTGTATCTGGCGGCGACGAATCAAGTGGTCAGCGCCGCGCTAGTGGCACAGAGGGAGGTTGATGAAGAGGGAGTGACAGCGGCAGGACCGACAGACGATAAGTCAGAGGCTCCTCCGGCAGGGCCTGGTGCCGGCAAGATGAGGCCCCCGGCAGAATCTGACGCCGTCGGGACAGAGCCCACACTGTCAAGTGGAGTGGTGCAGAAGAAGAAGATGATGCAGCACCCGGTTTACTTTGTCAGCTCCCTCTTGCAGGGGGCTAGATCAAGGTATTCCGGTGTGCAGAAATTGCTCTTCGGCCTCCTTATGGCCTCGAGGAAGCTGCGTCATTACTTCCAAGCCCACGAGATCACTGTCGTCACCCGCCTCCCGTTGCAACGGGTACTGCACAACCCAGACGCGACCGGAAGGATTGTGGAGTGGGCCTTGGAGTTGTCAAGCTTTGGTTTGAGATTTGAAAGTACCTCAACGATCCAGAGTAGAGTCTTGGCGGAGTTCATTGCAGAGTGGACCTCAACGCCTGATGAGAAGATCCAGGAGACTACCCTCCCTGGCAAGGAAACAGTTCGCGATTGGGTCATGTACTTGGACGGAGCTTTCTCGCTGCAAGGCACCGATGCTGGTGTGCTGCTCGTCGCACCCACCGGAGAGCACCTCAAGTATGTGATCCAGATGCACTTTCCCAGGGAGATGTCCACCAACAACACTGCTGAGTACGAGGGGCTGCTTGCCGGTCTCAGGATCGCGATAGACCTCGGGGTTAAGAAGCTCATCGTCAGGGGTGGCTCGCAGCTTGTTGTCAGACAGGTCAACAAGGATTACCAGAGCCCGTTGATGGAGGCCTACGTAGATGAGGTGAGGAAACTGGAGGAACGCTTTGACGGTATCCAAGCGGAGCACGTTCCCCGAACGGAGAACGACATCGCCGATTACCTGTCAAAGCGTGCTGCATTCAAGCTACCTGTGGAACTAGGTACCTTTTTGCTCCGGTTAACTCAGCCATCCGTCGAACCATCAATGGAGCAGAACAAGCGGAGGAAATCGGGCCCCGGCAAGTACTTTCCATCCGAGCCCCCTGGGGCTGCCGGCAAGGATGTTGCCGTGGACACTGAGCCTGCCAAGGAGCAGCTGGCTCCGGCAGGGCGTCAAGTCCTGGCCGTAGAGACGGCCGCTCCCATGGCGGAGGAAATGCCTTTGGTCCTTGCCGTCGAGCCCCAGGCTCCGGCATGGGCACAACATACCGTCCGATTCCTCCAAATAGGGGAACTTCCCGAGTAGCAGGAAGAAGCGGAAAAAGTAGCCCGTCGGTCCGCCCTGTATCAGTTCGTTGATGACGTCCTGTATAGAAAGAGACCGAACGGAGTGAAATTGAAGTGCATTCCCCGGGAGGAAGGACTGGAGCTGTTGGCGGAGATACATGGAGGCATATGTGGCTCCCACATAGGGTCGAGGGCCCTTGCTGGCAAGGCATTCCGGCAAGGTTTCTTCTGGCCCACAGCTCTCCAGGATGCAACGGCACTAGTAACCAAGTGTGAAGCGTGTCAGTTCCATTCAAAGAAGCTTCATCAGCCAGCTCAAGCCCTTCAAACAATCCCTCTCTCCTAGCCATTTTCGGTCTGGGGGCTCGACATACTGTGCCCTTTCCCGCGCGCCATCGGGGGCTTTGAATACTTGTACGTTGCAATCGACAAGTTCACAAAGTGGCCGGAGGTGGAAGCAGTGAGGAAGGTGACAGCACAGTCAGCCGTCAAGTTCTTCAAGGGACTAGTCTGCCGTTTTGGTGTGCCAAACAGAGTCATCACCGACAACGGCACACAGTTCATGAGCCACACCTTCATGCAATACATTCAAGACCTCGGCAGCAAGGTCTGTTTTGCTTCCGTGGCACACCCCCGGAGCAACGGCCAAGCGGAGAGGGCGAATGCTGAAGTGTTACGAGGCTTGAGAACGAAGACCTTTGACAGGCTGCACAAGAGCGGAAGGCGCTGGATTGATGAATTGCCGACGGTTCTTTGGTCGATCAGGACGACGCCAAATCGAGCCACCGGTCAGACACCCTTTGCCCTAGTATATGGGGTGGAGGCAGTTCTCCCCACGGAACTCATATACGGGTCACCTCGAGTGCTCGCTTATGATGAGCTTGAGCAAGAGCAGTTGCGGCAAGATGACGCAACGCTCCTTGAGGAAGATCGTCTTCGGGCGGCTGTGAGAGCAGCACGCTACCAGCAAGCCTTACGCCGCTACCATAGCCGCAAGGTTCATGCCCGAAGCTTTGAGGAAGGCGACCTTGTTCTTCGGCGCGTTCAGTCAGCCAAGAATTCCAACAAGTTGACGCCGAAGTGGGAAGGCCCTTATCGGGTAATACGAGTCACCAGGCCTGGCGCAGTCCGCCTGGAGACCGAAGATGCTGTCCCAGTGAGCAACTCCTGGAACATCGAGCATCTTCGCAAGTTTTACCCATAAGGCGCGGCTTGCTGGCCCCCCCGGCAAGCCACCTTTTGTACAAGCTATGCCGGCAAGGCATGTAACCCTTTGTACAAAGCCAGGCGCAGACCCTGAGCATAAATAAATGAAGCGCTGGCGCCCTAAGTTATAGCATGCATGCTAGGTCGAGTCTCTTCCTTGGTTAGGGTTGATAGTGCTTAGCGGCGACTAACCCCTAGCCTAGAGGTCGAGTGCGCGTCTCTCTGTTCTTTTGTGTCCTCTTTGGTCCGCAGGGCACATGGGCATTTCTGTTGAGCTACTTGGAAGAAAGGGAACGGATCGGCGTCATGACCCGGCAAACTAAAGATGCCGGGGCTGCAAGTACAAGGGTCCAACTGCGGCAAGACAAGGTTGCCGGGGGCTGCAGATCCAGATAAGTCTTTTATCCCCTGTCATGCATTTCGATATGGAACTGGGGCATGTGAAACATGCTACCTCTTGAGCACTGCGTTGGTTTTCCCTTGAAGAGGAAAGGGTGATGCAGCAAAGTAGCGTAAGTATTTCCCTCAGTTTTTGAGAACCAAGGTATCAATCCAGTAGGAGGCTACGCGCGAGTCCCTCGCACCTACACAAAAAAATAAATCCTCGCAACCAACGCGATAAGGGGTTGTCAATCCCTACACGGTCACTTACGAGAGTGAGATCTGATAGATATGATAAGATAATATTTTTGGTATTTTTATGATAAAGATGCAAAGTAAAATAAAAGCAAAATAAAAAGCAACGGAAATAACTGAGTGTTGGAAGATTAATATGATGGAAGATAGACCCGGGGGCCATAGGTTTCACTAGTGGCTTCTCTCAAGAGCATAAGTATTTTACGGTGGGTGAACAAATTACTGTTGAGCAATTGACAGAACTGAGCATAGTTATGAGAATATCTAGGTATGATCATCTATATAGGCATCACGTCCGAGACAAGTATACCGACTCCTGCCTGCATCTACTACTATTACTCCACACATCGACCGCTATCCAGCATGCATCTAGAGTATTAAGTTCATAAGAACAGAGTAACGCCTTAAGCAAGATGACATGATGTAGAGGGATAAATTCATGCAATATGATAAAAACCCCATCTTGTTATCCTCGATGGCAACAATACAATACGTGCCTTGCTTCCCCTACTGTCAGTGGGGAAGGACACCGCAAGATTGAACCCAAAGCTAAGCACTTCTCCCAGTGCAAGAAAGATCAATCTAGCAGGCCAAACCAAACTGATAATTCGAAGAGACTTGCAAAGATAACCAATCATACATAAAAGAATTCAGAAGATTCAAATATTGTTCATAGATAAACTTGATCATAAACCCACAATCCATCGGTCTCAACAAACACACCGCAAAAGAAGATTACATCGAATAGATCTCCACAAGAGAGGGGGAGAACATTGTATTGAGATCCAAAAAGAGAGAAGAAGCCATCTAGCTAATAACTATGGACCCGAAGGTCTGAGGTAAACTACTCACACTTCATCGGAGAGGCTATAGTGTTGATGTAGAAGCCCTCCGTGATCGATGCCCCTTCCGGCGGAGCTCCGGAACAGGCCCCAAGATGGGATCTCATGGGTACAGAAGGTTGCGGCGGTGGAATTAGGTTTTTGGCTCTGTCTCTGATCGTTTGGGGGTACGTAGGTATATATAGGAGGAAGGAGTACGTCGGTGGAGCAACATGGGGCCCACGAGGGTGGAGGGCGCGCCTGGGGGGTAGGCGCGCCCCCTACCTCGTGGCTTCCTGGAAGCTTCCTTGACGTAGGGTCCAAGTCTCCCGGATCATGTTCGTTTCGAAAATCACGTTCCCGAAGGTTTCATTCTGTTTGGACTCCGTTTGATATTCTTTTTCTGCGAAACTCTGAAATAGGCAAAAAACAGCAATTCTGGGCTGGGCCTCCGGTTAATAGGTTAGTCCCAAAAATAATATAAAAGTGAATAATAAAGCCCAATAATGTCCAAAACAAAAGATAATATAGCATGGATCAATAAAAAATTATAGATACGTTGGAGACGTATCAAAACCTCGTTTATATTCTTAAAACCACCGTGCTCCTCCTTTCCTGTACCCAAGAGCTACCTCCTGGGTTGGAATTTGGTAGTAGTTGCAGTGGCGAGGAGATAAACGAGGAGCCTAACTCTACTTCGCCCCTGCCTCCGCCAAAAGCGTGAGAATGGTCGACTGAAGGGGAGAAACGGCAAGGCCTGTTGCCGGGCAACAATGTTTATCGTAAAAATAACAAGTACTCGTCCTTGGCATGGGCCTCGCTCACGCACAAAAAACCCGACAAACATCCCTTTTTCATTAAAAACATCCCACACAGGTACAGTTCCTATGGAATGAAAAACATGAGCAAGGGGATTACAAGTTCTAAATTTGACAAAGGCCCGAAGGCTTACAAAATAAAAAGAGATAAGGTGCCCGTAATCCCTTTCTTGTCCCTCTCTTCAGGGGACATAGCAAGATGGTGGAAGGGCAAAAGGGGCGCCTAGGTGAGGTACGAGCAGCAGAAGACACCAAGAGAACGTCTCGGTGGCCGCCCCGAAAGGAGGCTGGTGATGATGATGACGGGAGAAGAGCTGGAAGACGAGGCGGTAGGACCGGTAATACGCGATGAAGGCGTCGGTGCCCGCGTACTCCGAGTTGACGGCCTTGCCGCCCGCCCTCTTCCTCTTCTGTAGCCTCCCGACGCTAGCCGCCCAAGGAGACAGCCCCGAGAAGTTCAAGGAGCTGGCCCCTCCCCCGACGAAACTCCGCCGGAGGAGCGGCCAGGTGCAGATGCTGCTGTTGCCGCACCCACCTAGGCGCGGGGCGTCCGACGCCTAGTCGGACTCGTCCCCGTCATCTGCCCTGCTGTCCTCATTGTCACTTTCGCTCGAGGAAGAGCTTCCATCGTCGGAGTCTCCGTCGGAGGAGCTCTCCACGCAGCACTTCAGGCGAGTTCCAAAATCTCCGAAGACCTTGACGGAGAGCAACCCGTCCTCCATTAATTTGAAGTAGAGGACGAGCCCCGCCGTCAGGCTGTGGATGCGAGCGAACGTCTTCCATCCACGGCGGAGGTACATGACCCGAGGAGCCGGGAAGTCGACGTCGACCCGCGTGCCCCCGTTCCCGCAGCTCCTCATGTGCAACCTGAGGGTCTGGGGCAGGTCACGCTCCATCTCCCGAGCAAACGGGGCAGGAAGACGAAGACGGTGACGCGGAGGCCGGCGCAGCCTGATGAAGAACTCGTGGGGTTGGTCTCCAACATGGTCCTCCGTTGGGAAAGGCATCATTGGCGGGGGTGAGGCCGGTGCGCCTCCCCGTCCTCCTCTTCCCCGAGCACCACGACCTCTGCCACGATCTCGCCCACGGCCTCGCCCCTCCCCCTTCCCCTCACGGCTGGCTCCACCACCACAGGCTCAGGAGGAGGAGGGACGCGCTGTCGAGCGGCGACCCTCGCCGCCACCGTCGAGGGACCGGGCTTCCCCTTCTCCATGGTGGATGAGAGGAAGAAGCAGAAACAGGAGGAAATGCAAGATAGAAGAGTGCGGGATGCCATTCCCCCTTCCTTCTCCTTATAAAGGGGCGGGGTCGGGACTCGGCCGCCCCGCTCGGCCAATCCAGCCACTGGAGGCGCAGGGAATCGAGACCGACCCGCTGCCCCAACCAGCGACGGCCCGGTTTCCCGCCTCCACCGCTTGCCACCCCAGGCGCATGGACGACGCGTGGCGAATGTGCAGAACAGAGGGGACGGGTGAAGCGACCTCTCCCCACCCCGTGATCGTGGGGTGTGGACGCCTTGAAGACCGCGACCCGGCCCCGTGCAGTAAATGAGCCGCACCTCCACGCCTCCCTCTTTTTATGGGGAAGGCGTGAGCCGCCTCTTTACCACGATGTGGCGCATGCATGCGGAAACCTCCCCACGCATGCCGCCCACGTCACACACGCCCCCTCCCCACGTCGCGCGTTCAACGCGGGTCGTGGGGAAGCGCAGCAGGCGAAGAGTTACTGCGGTAAAAATCCGCCCCGCCTGCCCGCGCACCGTTCTGGGCCTGGCCCAACGACGCGTCGCGCTTATGTGTCGCCCAGGCCCGGGGGCTCCTGTCGGTGTACAAAAGTAGGGGCACACCTTTGTACCCCTTTACTTGTGCACGGGCAGTCAGAGCCACGCGCCACGGCCACACGTAGCAGGGCAGGGGAGGTGAACCAAGGTAAAACCGAAGCCCAAGACAACTAGAGCAGCGCCAAGGCCAAGACCACAAAGAAGCAGTAGGATGAAGAAGGCTCCCCTGGCAAGACCCTTGCCGGGGCAGCCTCGGCAACCCCGGCAAGACCCTTGCCGGGGCGGCTCGCCCACACCAGCGGAGGGAGCTACCCTCGAGCCCGCGGGTTCCAACTCAACCAACCACGTTGGAACTAGGGCTCGGGAGGCACCTCCATGGTGGCATGCAGATCTTTGTGAAGACAAGAAGTGTCCAAGATCAGATGAGGATTAAAAGACAACGATCCTCGACAGGATCCTTGCCGAGGAGAGCTACAAGACCCCCGACAAGATCCTTGCCGGGGACGACAGCACGCCACGGCAAGACCCTTGCCGGGCCACCCGGCAAGGCCCTCACCAAGGGCGTCAGCAGGGCCACTGCCAGGTCTGCGCCAATCAAGTCTCCACCGCCGTTCGCATGCAGCTGCCAGCCCAACCAGCTGGGCGGGCACCTGCATGGCAACATGCAGCTTCCAGGCCAACTCAGCACACACCTGCTTGGCGGCATGCAGATCTTCGTGAAGACTCCACCACCGCGCCACCTCAGCTGCCTGCCTACCTACATGGCGCCGCACGCATCGCTGGCCAGGGCGCGTGGCGAAGCAAGGAGGAGCGGTGACGGACGGGACGGGCTTCGCTCCCGTCCCCGATAAAGCTAGGGGACACCTCAGCGGCGCATTAAATGCGTCTTGTGCTGTAATACGAGCGATAAGCTCGCAATACTGTACACCTTTCCACCTCCTGTGTACCACTGTGGCAGCCCCTTTTCGACTATAAAAGGAGGCCCATGGCATACTGGAGAGGGATTCGGCTCTTTGAAACCAGGCATCTACCATAGCTAGTTCGAGAGCTCAAGAACTCTCTGAAATACAACCACCAAAGCAGGACTAGGGTATTACGCATCCTCGCGGCCCGAACCTGGGTAAACGATCCTTGTGGTTACTGCTATCCCTGCTCTTCTCACAACCCTGTGCCCCGGCAACCGTAGTAGGGATTCTTGTGATCCCATAGGTGTCGTTTCCCGCCGACAGATGCCCAACTACAAAGATCTCAAGCCAACGGAAGTCACTGGTAGAATTGTTGCTCATGAGATGTCATTCAAGGATAAGGAAGAGCTCCACAACAAGTCTAGTGGTGCTTACAAAGCTTCATGTGATGCTCCAACAACATCAAGTGAGAAACAAGTCTTCAATGAAGAATTGAGCTTAATGGTGAAGAACTTCAACAAATTCTACAAGAATAGAAGCAAAGATAGAAGTTCCAAGTCAAGGTCCTACAATGACAAAAGATCTTCTAGTCGTGATCGAAATTGCTACAATTGTGGAAGATCCGGACACTACTCTAATGAGTGTATGGCTCCCTACAAGAGAAGAGAAGATTCACCTAAAAGGAGAAGTAAAAGAGATGAATCACCACCAAGAGAGAGAAGGAGCAGAGATGATCGTTATGAACGAAGACCCTCTCGTACAAGCAAGGATTCAGAAAGAAAGGACAAGTCAAGTCATCAAAGAGCTATACAAGGCGAAGACATCAAGCTAATGTTGGCGAATGGGTATCCGGTTCCGACTCCGACAACTACTCCAAGAGAAGTTATCACTCCGACTCCGAATATACTCAAGATGAAGGTGTTGCCGGTCTTGCACTTGTGTCGTCCAACTCCTACGACATATTTGACTCACCAAATGAAGGAATTGGAAGATGCTTCATGGCTAAAGGCCCTAAGGTATCACACCCCGAGTATGTTGATTCCAATAGTCATGAAGATGATTTGCTACGTGATGATGATTTACTTGTTGACAACAGTAGTGATGAAAACTATGATGAATTTGCTATTAAACATGCTAATCAAGATGACACAAAGGACAATGATAAGAAGGAGATTGAGTGTGTAACTAAAGAACTAAACACTCTTAAGTTAGCTCATGAAACAACTCTAGAGGATCATCGAGAGATTTTAAAGACTCATGAGAAGCTACGCTTCGAGAAGCTAAATTTGGAACAAGAGCATGGGTTCTTAAAAGCAATCAATGATGATCTTCGAAAGAAAAGTTCTTCTTACATTGCCAAGCGTGTACTCTTGTCTATTTATATGCCACAAGTAAAATCTAGCAACAAGAGAAAGAAAGATTCTTCTTCTAGTAGTAACAATAATCATGTTAAATCCAATATTGTTGCTTCTAGTAGTTCTCTTGATTCTACTAATGATTCTCTTAGCCAAGTTACACTTGAGCAAGAAAATAGCTTATTGAAGGGAATTATAGAGAAAGGTGTTTACAAAAGCCTTGCTGGAAGTAAGCAATTTGAGGAAATTGTACGCAAGCAAGGAAGGCACCAGAAGAATCAAGGTGTTGGTTTTGAACGAAAGTTCAATGCCAATGGAGTTGAGTGGGAAGAAGATCAATACCCCAAGACGAAATTTGTTCCTCAACAAGAGAAGTATGACCCCACTTCTTTCAAAGGAAAGGAACACAAGCTCAAGATGATCTTCCACCACAAGACCACAAGCTAAAGGGCAAGGACAAGCTTCAAGAAGAGATTGATTCATTTGAAGAAGCTCCTAAGGCCTTGGTCAAGTGGGCTCCCAAGACTACATCAAGTTATACTTCATCAAGTACGACTACAACGCCAAGGATTCCCATCAAGTTGATGTGGATCCCAAAGAAGAAGAACTAGAGAGTTCTTGAGGGTGACTCCACCAACATACTTCACTCATATTCATTTTGGCAAGGACAAGTGCAATCAACTTCCATATCTTGCACTAGTTCAAGGAGTCCCAAACCCTCTTATGGGTAAGACGAGGGACAAGGTAACCAAATGCTTTCATGGACATCATCATATATGTATTTCACTCTATGTCCATGGATATCCTTGTGTGTTCCTTGTGGGACAAACCCATGTAGGTATTGAAAGTGCAACTCACTCCAATGGATTGCTCCAAATGATCTACATCAACATTGAGCATCCACATCTTCAACACCTACATGAAGTCATCATCGAAAAAACCCAAGGTTAGTTCATCCCTCTAAGGGGGAATATCACATCTAGGGGGAGCTTTGCTCTAAGAATTGAGCTAAAGAAACTCTAATGGTGTGAACACAAGAATGCTTTGTGTAAAAGTGGTAACCCCACTTGTGCTTAAACGATGAGTATGACCTACGATCAAATGTTCTCATTTGACTCCTCAGTCAATATACTCATATATAGATGACCTAGTCATGGCCAATTGCTTGATAGATGCTAGAGTGATTGTGCATGCTTTGCCACATGTTTTATTTGCCATCTTATTGTGTGAGCATGTTGGTCGCATAATTTTCTCCATTCGAGGACATCCATTTGTTGCTTTGATTGTTTGGTTTTTCCTTTTGCCAAATGGATGGACAAGAATGCCTAAGAACTCCCTCTAGCTATCTATGCTTTTCTCGTCTCAAACTCTATTCATACTACATCACAAAGTTTGAACAAGTCGAATTCGGACCCACCGGATGAGGAGCACTCGGAGCCACCGATCCTTTAAGGGCTTAACTTCCAAAACCTCTTAATGCATTTCGGTCAGACCAACTCACTCCTACTCGGTCTCACCGAACTCATTAAGATGATCTAGGTTTTGATCTTGGTGCAACCGATTTGAACAATTCGGTCACACCGATTTGCAGCAACTGCTAGCAGTTTTGCATCTCGGTGCCACCGTGTCGTTCCACTCGGTCACACCGACAGGGACTGGGTATATATACTGTGGGTTGAAAATTTGGAAACTCCTCCAAACACTCGACCACGCCTCCCAGCTCTACCGCCCCCTTGGTCTCCGGATCATCGCCAGTGACCCCCTGCCGCTGGTCTCCGTCGCCGTCAACGGGATTCTCACCGCCATTGCCACCGTAGCAAGTCCGTCGCCAAGTTAGGGTACGGATTTGACCCCTTTGTGCTTTCTCTAATTCAGATTCTTGCACAAAGTTCATTGCCATTGTTCCTCCCACGTATGAGATCAATCTATCCATCAAAAGAATTCATTAGAATAGATTTGATGCAAAAAGTTAGGGTTAGGTTTTCGCCGAACTCATCTCAGACTGATCGATCTGAGGATCTCGGTCACACCGATTGGCCTTGGCCATTGCACAAGTACAACTCGGTTTGATCGAAGTGTACTAATCGGTGCGACCGAAATCACTTTCTCTGTTAAACCCTAGCATCTCGGAGTCACCGAACTGCATTTTGGTCTGACCGAAACTGTGTGTTTAGACTCTGTTAGTGCTTCGGTGTCACCGAGTTTGTCAAATCGGTAGCTCCGGAATGCTTTCTGCAGAAAACTAAAATTAAGTCTTTGTCTCAATATTTTTGCAAAATAAGCTGCACTTTGTGATGCTCATCCACTCTATCTATACCCAACTATTCACAGGGTCAGTTTCAGCAATGTCAGAGGGCAATGATAGCCAGAACAAGTCTGAAGAGCAAGTTAACCTCAGTGAGGGAACTAGCCCTCAAGCAGTTATGATGAGGGGAGCAGAAGCACTCCCAACAACTTGCCCAAGGCATCCACCAGGACAAGGAAGAAGAGAACATCTGAATCTGAGGATGAGGACTTTGTCATTGAGGAGGAGGAGACCTCCAAGAAGAAAGTACTCAAGAAAGAGCATTCTGCTGCTGCTGCCACCAAGCCTGGAATGCCCAATAAAGCTCCACCTAGGGGAGCTCCAATGTCCAAAGTCAGAGCCTCAACCCAGGAAACTATGAAGTTCACTTTGGAACAATCTAATGATGATGAGGCTGCTGGAAAGGAGAAGAAGAGGGCAAGGACCACTACAGTTAAGGTGCTTGATATGTCTTCGTCGTATCTACTTTTCCTAACGCTTTTCCTCTTGTTTTGGACTCTAATTTGCATGATTTGAATGAAACTAACCCGGACTGACGCTGTTTTCAGCAGAACTACCATGGTGTTGTTTTGGTGTAGAAATAAAAGTTCTCGGATTGGAACGAAACTTTGCGAGGATTTTTTATACAATAAAAGAGAATTACTGGAGCCAAGAACCACCGGATGGGGGGCACCTGGGTGGGCACAACCCACCAGGGCCCGCCCCCTCCTCGCATGCCCAGGTGGGTTGTCCCCACCTGGTGGCCCCGCAGACCATGAATCCAACTCCATAAATACTTATTTTTTCCAGAAAAAACAGGGAGAAAGAATTATCGCGTTTCGCGAGACGGAGCCACCGCCACCTCCTGTTCTTCCTCAGGAGGCCAGATCTGGAGTCCGTTCGGGACTCCGGAGAGGGTGATCTTCGATCTTCATCATCACCAACCCTTCTCCATCGCCAGTTCCATGATGCTCCCCACCGGGAGTGAGTAATTCCTTTGTAGGCTCGCTGGTCGTGAGGAGTTGGATGAGATTCATCATGTAATCGAGTTAGTTTTGTTAGGGCTTGGTCCCTAGTATCCACTATGTTCTCAGATTGATGTTGATATGACTTTGCCATGCTTAATGCTTGTCACTTTGGGCCTGGGTGCACATTTCAGATCTGAACCGTTTATGTTATCACCATTATATCTATGTTCTAGATCCGATCTTGCAAGTTATATTCACCTATTACGTGTTATGATCCATAAACCCCAGAGTGACAGTAGTCGGGATACTTTTCGGTGATGACCTTAGTTTGAGTTCACGTATTCACTATGTGTTAATGCTTTGTTTCGGTTCTTTATAAAAAGGAGGCCTTAATATCCCTATTTTCATTTGGACCCCGCTGCCACGGGAGGGTAGGACAAAAGATGTCATGCAAGTTCTTTCCATAAGCACGTATGACTATTTACGGAATACATGCCTACATTATATTTATGAACTGGAGCTAGTGCCGTATTGCCCTAGGTTATGACTGTTATATGATGAATATCATCCAACGAATTCACCGATCCAATGCCTACGAATTTCTCTTATATTGTTCCTGCTAAGTTACTACTGCTATTGTTACTGTTACACTTGCTACAAAATCATTGCTATCACTGTTACTATTACTATTACTGTTGCTACTACTATCAAACCTATCATCCTTCTTTGCTACTGATCACTTTGCTGCAGATAATTAATCTCCAGGTGTGGTTGAATTGACAACTCAGCTGCTAATACTAGGAAATATTCTTTGGCTCCCCTTGTGTCGATTCAATAAATTTGGGTTGAATACTCTACCCTCGAAAACTGTTGTGATCCCCTATACTTGTGGGTTATCAAGACCTTTTTCTGGCGCCGTTGCCACGAAGCATAGCTATATTTGTTGAGTCACTTGGGATTATTATCAATTTATCACTATGAAGAATCTGAAGGATACTAAAACCAAGATTTTTTCCTCTAAGACGAGGGGAGGTAAGGAACTGCCATCTAGCTCTGCACTTGATTTACCTTCTGTTATGAGTAGACTTGCAACGCCACCACATGTTATTAATCCTATTATGTCGCAAGTCATTGATGATGCTGCTTCTGCTATGAATGATACTCATGATGATGCTAGTAACTTGCTTGATGATAATGTGCCACTAGGTGAATTTCTTGATGAACAACTTGCTAGAACTAAAGCTTTTGAGAATGCTGAAACCGATGAAATTACTGAAACTGATGAAGGGCTTGAAACTGAAAATCTTGAAACACCTATTAGATCTAGTTCTCGTGGATATGAATTGCCTAAGATACCTGAAAGTTATGTTATGGATGAGGAGACAACTAGAGACTTTCTTGCTTGCAATGATAGGGATGATCTTAAGAAATTATTATGCAAACTGAAAGAAAAAAAATCTTTGAATGCTAGAATGAAATGTGATCCTAAGTTTGCTACTTCACCTATCTTTGTTGATGATAAGGATTATGAATTCTCTGTTGACCCAGAGTTGATTACTTTGGTTGAATCTGATCCTTTCCATAGTTATGAAACTGATACTGTTGTGCCACATCTTACTAAGCTGAATGACATAGCCACCCTATTTGCTCATGATGAGAAATTTTGCTACTATTATATTCTCAAGTTATTTCCGTTCTCATTAAAGGGTGATGCTAAGACTTGGTATAATACTCTTGCTCCTGGTTGTGTGCGTAGTTCCCAGGATATGATTCACTACTTCTCTGAAAAATATTTTCCTGCTCATAAGAAACAAGCTGCCTTACAAGAAATATTTAACGTTGTGCAAATTGAAGAAGAGAGTCTCCCACAAGCTTGGGGGAGGCTTCCCTGCTTAATGCTTTGCCTGATCACCCACTTAAGAAAAATGAAATACTTGATATCTTCTATAATGGACTAACCAATGCTTCCAGGTATTTCCTAGATAGTTGTGTTGGTTGTGTCTTTAGGGAACGAACTGTTGAACAAGCTGAAGAATTATTGAATAACATATTGAAAAATTATGACGATTGGACTCTTCCCAAACCACCGCTTAAACCTACTCCGAAGAAGAGGGGTATCTTATTTCTCAGTCCCGAAGATATGCAAGAGGCAAAAGAATCTTTGAAGGAAAAAGGTATTAAAGCTGAGGATATCAAAAATTTCCTCCTATTGAAGAAATACATGGGCTTGAAACACCACCACCTAAGGTGGTAGAGGTAAATTCTTTAATGAAATTCAATGACAATCCTTACAATATGCATCCCAGTCAATGCCTTTATGAGTTTGACAACTACATTAGAAAGCAAGATCACTTCAATGCAAATGTTATGAAACAATTGAAATACAATTCTGATATGATTGCTCGCTTGAGTGACTTGTGATTTAGAATTACCAATGATGTTAGAGGTGTAGGAAAACATGCCTCTATGGTTCAAACTCAACTAGAACAAGTTGCTAAATCTCAAAGAGAATTGCTTGGTGAAATGAACAATAATATCAATGATCATGCTGTTAGAGTAATGACTAGAGGGGGTAGAATGACTCAGGAACCTCTTTACCTTGAGGGACACCCTAAAAGAATTGAATATGACTCTCAAAGAGTTAACACTGATGCACCTAGTATGTCTAAAAAGAAAAAGAAAAATGATAGGACTTTGCATGCCTCTAGTGAACCTGAAATAGAAAAACCTCCTGATAATGATAATGATGTTTCTATTTCTGATGCTAAAACTCAATCTGGTAATGAACACTCACCTTCTGATAACGAAAAAGATAATGATGAGGTTCATGAAGACACTCAAACAAATAATACAGAACCAGACAATGATGTTGAAATAGAACCAGCCGTTGATCTTGATAACCCACAACCCAAGAATAAAAGTTATGATAACAGAGAATTTGTTGCTAGAAAACATGGTAAGGAAAGAGAACCATGGGTTCAAAAACCTATGGCCTTTCCACCTAAATCAACTAAGAAGAAGGATGATGAAGAATTTGAACGCTTTCCTGAAATGATTAGGCTAGTATTTTTGCGCACCCGCTTGACTAATATCTTAAAAATGGCCCCTTATGCAAAGTACGTGAAAGACATCATCACCAATAAGAGAAAAATCTTGGAAGCTGAAATATCCACCATGCTTGCTAATTATTCTTTTAAGGATGGAGTACCTAAAAAACTTGGAGATCCAGGAATACCAACTATACCTTGCTCCATCAAAAGAAATTATGTGAAAACTGCTTCGTGTGATCTGGGAGCTAGTGTTAGTGTTATGCCTTTCTCTTTATATAGAAGACTTGATTTGAATAAACTCACACCTACTGAAATATCTTTGCAAATGGATGACAAATCAACTGCCATTCCTGTCGGTATTTGTGAGGATGTGCCCATTGTTGTTGCAAATGTTACTATCTTAACTGACTTTGTTATACTTGAGATGCCCGAGGATGACAACATGTCGATTATCCTTGGTAGACCCTTTTTGAATACTGCAGGGGCTGTTATTGATTGCAATAAAACAAGGTCACTTTTCATATCAATGGTAATGAGCATACGGTGCACTTTCCGAAGAAACAATTCCAAGTGAATGGTACTAATGTTATTGAAAAATCTCCGATAGTCACCGTTGGAAGTTTTCAATTACCTCTACCTACTGTCAAAAAGAAATATGAAATGCTTATTGTTGTGGACCTGCATATCCCCGTTGAGGTAACTTAGTGTTTTACAAAAATTCTTCGGTTTCACGCTAATCGAAGGTGGTTGTTAATAAGACTCGATCAACCTTATTAATGAATCACTTTTGGGAGGTATGAAGTTGATGAATCTAGTAGCCACTACTTTCTGTCCTTACCTTTTATTTTCTGTTTTTCTTAGGTAAATATAATAAAATGCCATGTTTTATCTATTTTCTGAATTTCCCATGTAATAAAAAATGACCCAAAAATAAAAGTTCTCAGAATGCTCTGAAAATTTGATACGATTTTTTCTGAATATTTCTGATTTTTTGATGCAAATAACATCAGAGGGGGGTGCACCAGGTGGGCACAACCCACCTGGGCGCGCCCTGGTGGGTTGTGGTCCCCACATGGGCCCCCTCACTTATCTCTTTAGCCCATGTCACCACCTACCTCCAGAAAAAAATCACCATTGCTCTCTCTCCCGTGTTCTTGCTCTCAAACCCGCGGATTTCGATCTCTTTGCTCGAAGCTTCGTTTCCAAAACTGTTTTGGGGGATTGCTACTTGGTATGTGACTCCTCCATTAGTCCAATTAGTTTTTGCTTTAGTGGTTTATATTTTGAATAATTAGCTACTCTTGGTGCTGCTGTAGATGAGCTTGCATGTTGAATTCTTAGAGTTCTAAGTAGTTTGAATGCTTGATATGGCCTCTATGCATCCCTACGAGTAGTTGCTATCAATCTTGTGAAGTTTTGTTGACAAAATTTTGTGACTCAAATTTTTTCAGAAAATTGTACGTGAATATGATGAATCTATTTGGAAGGAGTTCCTTGAGGCGGAGGTCCTCGGAGGCATCTTCTAGTAGTGTCTCAACCCGTCAATCTTATGTTGAACCAACCTCAAGTTCAATCCGGGGTGCCGCCACCAACTCATGTTTATGGCCGTGCAACGATTTCATGGTAATGGCAGGTATTAAGGAGGAATTTGAGCAATATGTTCACAATGCCGAGCTCGGTCGCTACATTGAAGATAAGTGCAATCAGTACCTGAGTCTCACAGAATCATTTACTAAAGAGTTTAAATTTCATCCTCGTGAGTCTAGAGTTTCCATCGAACTGTATGACCGTTCAATTATCATGTCTCCAGGTTTGTTTAGTGGCATGTGTAAAATTCCATTTTGGGGTTTGTTGGACGAACCACCAAGGTCTGAGAATGAGTTATTTCTAACTAGTCTTTGCTACGGTGAGACTAGAGGAGTGACGCAAGGTAGAATAAAGAGCATTATTTTCCATCAATTCAATACTTTGCACTATTTAATGGAAAATGCATTGTAGGAAAACAAGATTGTAGTACACTTTGTGCTCCTAACTTGAGCCTCATATGCACCGCTCTCATCGGTGACAAAAGCTATAACCTTGGAGCGATTGTTGCACGCAGGCTGCAACACAACGCTGGCAGTGGATATTTTTATGGTGGAATTTATTCCACACATTTAGCAAGGGAGCTGGGTGTTTCACCTTGGCCTTATGACCCTATCTTACCCATGCAGTACTTAGACTTTGATGCCATGAAACGTCATAAGTTCCTTAGTGGTGAAACCCATAATTTTACATATAACCTGCTGTTCAATAAAAAGTCCATTGTGGACACCTTTTTGCCTGCGCCTGCTCTCTTTGATGTTCACAACAAGGGAAGATATTACGTTCTTGAGTGCGAGGCCCGATCGCATAATGCAGAGGTTGTGGCTGCTCGGCAGGCTGCGGCGGCTGCACCTAGAACCTCCGTGAGCTATCATTCCAACTACTACGCAGGCTACTCATGGTGATTACCAAGCTAGGCCAAAAGCCTAAGCTTGGGGGAGTACATATTTCCACCGACATTCCAGTTGTCGGTGTCCATACTTTTTCATTGTATCATCCATGTTAGATTTATTTTCTCGCTTTCTTCTTGTGTGTTTGAAAAACTTTGAGAAAATCCAAAAAAATTTGTTCCTTGTTTCTTTTTTATTTTTCTTTCTAGCCTAGTTAGTTGTAGTATTAAAAAGAAAACCCAGATTTCCTTGTTCTTCTTTTGCTTGTTGGGAGCTCTCCCGTGTAAATAGTTTTCCTCTTTTTGTTTTTCCCTTTAATTTGCTTTCTTCCAGGAAAACTAAAAACTCCAAAAATATTTCAGTGTGTTTCTCTGAATTTCGTTTCTATTTATTGAGTCATACCAAGGAGAAGACCACGATGAAATTGTTGAGTGGCTCTCATATGCATTATTGTTGATCTAACAAAGAGCCCAAATTACCTTGTCTTCTCCTTTGAATAAAATGTTTGCAGATTCCAGCTTAGTCCATGGCACTCTTGCACTATTATTATTTTCATATCATTCGGTCGTGCAAATGAAAGGAAATAATGACGATATTTGATGAACTGGCTGTGGCAGGGAGAAACGGGTATGAACTAAACTTGTTCTGTTTTTGTAAATATGTTTAACCTAGTATCCTTGATACAGCCTATTATGATTAAGCATGTTTGCAATGACAATTAGAGGTTATAGTTTCTCATGCCATGCTTAAGTAGCTACGAGTGGATACTGATTTATCTTGGATGTCAACATTGCGTTAAAATGATTGTGTTGTAGTATGATGATATGGTATCCTCCTCCGAATGTTCGAGTGGCTTGACTTGGCACATGTTCATGCATGTAGTTGAATCAAAACCAACATAGTCTCTATGATATTTATGTTCATGGTGTTCATATCCTACTCATGCTAGTATCCAATGTTACTTATGCATAGTGCATGTTCATGACCGTTTTTGCTCTCTAGCTGGCTGCATCTCAACCTATTTGCTAGCCTTTGCTTGTACTAAGTAGAATTACTGCTTGTGCATCAAAATCCCGAAACCCAAGTTATTCCAGATGAGTCCACCATACCTACCTATATGTGGTATTACCCTGCTGTCCTAAGTAAATTTGCATTTGCCACCTCTAAAAACTTCAAATAAATATCCCTTTTTGCGTGCCTGGATTGTTCATAGAGCGACAGGAGGTAGTTAGTATCTTCCATGCTAAGCAGGTTATTCTCATGATGAGTGTTTATTCACTCGTCCTTGCACGGGAGGGGCGGTAATAGGGATTCCCAGCCCCGAACTCAAATTGCAAATAATTAAACAAAACTCCCCCAGGACTCTTGTTTGTATGGACGGTACCCGTGGATTCAGATCAGTCGTGGAGTGTGTTTGTTGGTGGAGGGGGAGTAAACCTTTACTTTTATCGCTTGGGAACCGCCACTAATGTGTTTAGCATGGAAGATACCGATAACTAATAGTCACGAAGTAAACAAGAAGGGTGCATTTCTCAAAATTTCATTTACCTCTGGTTTAAAAACTTGAGCTCTATCACTGCTGCAAATCACTGCTTCCCTCTACGAAGGGACTATCTATTTACTTTTATGTTGTGTAATCACCTTCTCAAATAAGCGCCAGATCCTGAGAGCACTATTGTCATCCTCATGCATTGTGTGTAGCTAATGTTGGGTCCATCATGACTGGATCTTTTCTACCATGAATTACAATGTTTAGTCGCTGCTTGAACTTTGGAGGTGCTCTGCATTTATGTTTTGCGGTCTCAGAAATGGCTAGCGAGTACCACTATTGTCATATTATATCATGGCTGTTTTGACAAAGTGTTGTTATTTGAGATATCTTATTATTGCTCGCTAGTTGATTATGCCAATTATATGAGTTAATATAATTTTTAAGAGTTATTGTCGACATGGTTAGTTATAATCTTCGTTAAAAACCTGGGTGCTACTTGAGCTTATTTATGTAAACAAGAGCAAAAGTGTTCGTAAATTTTTTTCTTTTCCACTTTCAGTTTATTAACTGAATTGCTTGAGGACAAGCAAAGGTCTAAGCTTGGGGGAGTTGATACGTCTCCGTCGTATCAACTTTTTCTAAAGCTTTTCCTCTTGTTTTGGACTCTAATTTGCATGATTTGAATGAAACTAACCCGGACTAACATTGTTTTCAGCAGAACTATCATGGTGTTGTTTTTGTGCAGAAATAGAACTTCTTGGATTGGAATGAAACTTTGCGAGCATTTTTTATAGAATAAAAGAGAATTACTGGAGCCAAGAACCACCAGAGGGGGGCAACTGGGTGGGCACAACCTACCAGGGCACACCCCCTCCTAGCGCGCCCCGGTGGGTTGTCTCCACCTGGTGGCCCCGCAGACCCTGAATCCAACTCCATAAATACCTATTTTCTAGAAAAAATCGCCCTGGGTTATGACTGTTATATGATGAATATCATCCAATGAATTCACCGATACAATGCCTACAAATTTCTCTTATATTGTTCCTGCTAAGTTACTACTGCTATTGTTACTGTTACACTTGCTACAAAATCATTGCTATCACTGTTACTGTTACTATTACTGTTACTATTACTGTTGCTACTACTATCAAAACTATCATCCTTCTTTACTACTGATCACTTTGCTGCAGATAATTAATCTCCAGGTGTGGTTGAATTGACAACTCAGCTGCTAACACTTGCAAATATTCTTTGCCCCCCTTGTGTCGAATAAATAAATTTGGGTTGAATTGTCTTGATGTCTACTACGCAACTTTATTCTTGTAGACTCGTGTTGGGCCTCCAAGCGCGGAGTTTTGTAGGACAGTAGCAATTTTCCCTCAAGTGGATGACCTAAGGTTTATCAATCCATGGGAGGCATAGGATGAATATGATCTCTCTCAAACAACCCTGCAACTAAATACAAGAAATCTCTTGTGTCCCCAACACACCCAATACAATGGTAAGTTGTATAGGTGCACTAGTTCGATGAAGAAAAAGTGTAATATGGATGGTAGAAATATATTTTTATAATCTGAATAAATAAAAACAGCAAGGTAGCAATTGATAAAAGTGAGCACAAACGGTATTGCAATGCTTGAAAATGAGGCCTAGGGTCCATACTTTCGCTAGTGCAATCTCTCAACAATGCTAATATAATTGGATCATATAACCATCCCTCAACGTGCGATGAAGAATCACTCCAAAGTTCCTATCTAGCGGAGAACAAAAGAAGAGATCGTTTGTAGGGTACGAAACCACCTCGAAGATATTCTTTCCGATCGATCTATCCAAGAGTTCGTAATAAAATAACACCAAATAATTTCAGATTCGTAATACTCAATCCAACACAAAGAACCTCAAAGAGTGCCCCAAGATTTCTACGGGAGAAACAAAGACAAGAACATGCATCAACCCCTATGCATAGATTACCCCAATGTCACCCCGGGAATCCGCAAGTTGAGTGCCAAAACATACATCAAGTGAATCAATATGATACCCCATTGTCACCACGAGTATTCATTTGCAAGACAAAAGTGCTCTCAAATCCATAAAAGTATTCAATCCGATAAAACGAAATCTCAAAGGGAAAACTCAATTCATCACAAGATAGAGAGGGGAAAACACCATATGATCCGACTATATTAACAAAGCCTGCGGTACATCAAGATCGTGACATCTCAAGAACACGAGAGAGAGAGATTAAACACATGGCTACTGGTACAAACCCTCAGCCCCGAGGGTGGACTACTCCCTCCTCATCATGGTGGTCGCCGGGATCATGATGATGGCCACCGGTGATGATTTCATCCTTCGGCGGAGTGCCGGAACAGGGTCTAGATTGGTTTTCGATGGCTATAGAGGCTTGCGGCGGTGGAACTTCTCATCTAGGGTTGCCCCGAAGGGTTTTGGAATATTTGGGAATTTATAGGGCGAAAAGGGGGTGTGGGAGGCCACCGAGGTGGGCACAACCCACCTGGGCACGCCTGGGCCCCCAGGCGGGCCCTGGTGGGTTGTGCCCCCCTCAGGGCACCCCCTAGGTGCTTATCTGACCCACTGGATGCCTTCTGGTACATAAAAAATCCACAAAAAGTTTCGCGATGTTTGGACTCCGTTTGACATTGATTTCCTGCGATGTAAAAAACAAGCGAAAAATAGCAACTGGCACTGAGCACTGGGTCAATAGGTTAGTCCCAAAAAATGATATAAAGTTTCTATAAAATGATTGTAAAACATCCAAGAATGATGATATAACAACATGAATACTTCATAAATTATAGATACGTTGGAGACGTATCAACTCTACCCTCGAAAACTGTTGCGATCCCCTATACTTGTGGGTTATCACCGTTATGCTTGGTACATATATAAACCCCATCAGATTTTGATAGTGTCACAAAACATACGACTAGCATCACCGGTGTCGAAAACTCAACGCCAAATGACAACCAAAAACAAAAGGAGGAAATGTCGTGTCTTACGGTAGCACGATCAAAGCAAAAAGAAACCAAACGGAAGAAACATAAACAATATAGAGCAAAGGAGCCGCCCACCCGTAACTGATATGGTTAGCCGGTAGACGGTGAATGCACGCTTATTGAGGCCAGAGAACATGACACGCTGCACATCCTGCAAGACAGGAGAGGCCGCTGAGATGTATTCTACAATCACTGGTGGGAACGGCCAAAGAATGCTCAGGAGCAGCAGGTGCAAGGAAAAAGTGAGAGGAAGGCCACCGTGCATGCCATACGGCATGCAACATAAAACATCAAACTTTTAGCAAGACACAACCTCCCTAAGGAAAAAAGACCGAGCTGTCCTCAAGACAACATTTGGATATGGTTGTGCGCTAGCCAGCCGGCTAGGTCGCCGCTGTTGGAAATATGCCCTACATGCAACAATATTGTATTATTATATTTCTTTGTTCAAAATTAAGAGTTTATATTTCATGCTATAACTGCTATGATCCTGGAATGTGCAATTCAGTGGAAAAGTCATATGCACGTGTGGAATGATAAACGAAAAAATAAGGTTCCTAGTCTCGCCTCTTTGACTGGCTCAAGTGTTGTTGGTGATCACGTTTTTTGGATCTTAGGATATCATTAAGTGTAACGATAGTCCTAAAACAACATTAAGGGTATGATGTTAGAAGAACAATCGTACTGAGTCAGCCCAAATTGTTTGTTATACTTTGAGCTGATATCGTCACAAGTTAATAGTTATAACACAGAGTGTTAACGTGTGCTTTAGTTCCTTAGACCATGAGAGTACCTTAGTCATCTATAACACAGTGATCATAACGACAACTTACAGGTTCATCAAAAAGTTTGACAAGGGACTCGGTAGCTTGAGAGTAGAATTTGCTCCTCCGACGATGGAGAGATATTCTTAGGGCCCTCCCGGTGTGATGGCATCTGATGACCTATAAGTATAGAGGATCTATCGTAGTCCTTTCGATAAGTAAGAGTGTCAAACCCAACGAGGATCAGTAGGAAATGACAAGCAGTTTTCAGCAAGGTATTCTCTGCAAGCACTGAAATTATCGGTAACAGATAGTTGTATGATAAGATAATTCGTAAGTAACAAGTAACAAAAGTAACTAAGGTGCAGCAAGGTGGCCCAATCCTTTTTGTAGCAAATGACAAGCCTGGACAAACTCTTATATAAAGCAAAGTGCTCCCGGGGACACATGGGAATTACTGTCAATTTAGTTTTCATCATGCTCATATGATTCACGTTCGTTACTTTGATAATTTGATATGTGGGTGGACCGGTGCTTGGGTGCTGTCCTTTCTTGGACAAGCCTCCCACTTATGATTAACCCCTCTCGCAAGCATCCGCAACTATGAAAGAAGAATTAAGATAAATCTAACCATGGCATGAAACATATGGATCCAAATCAGCCCCTTACGAAGCAACGCATAAACTAGGGTTTAAACTTCTGTCACTCTAGCAACCCATCATCTACTTACTACTTCCCAATTTCTCCCCCTAGGCCCAAGTCATGGTGAAGTGTCATGTAGTCGACATTCACATAATACCACTAGTGGAGAGACAACATACATCTCATCAAAATATCAAACGAATACCAAATTCACACAATTACTTATAACAAGACTTCTCCCATGTCCTCGGGAACAAACGTAACTCCTCACAAAGCATATTCATGTTCATAATAAGAGGAGTATTAATTATCATTAAGGATCTGAACATATGATCTTCTACCGAATAAACCAACTAGCATCAACTACAAGGAGTAATCAACACTACTAGCAACCCACAAGTACCAATCTGAGGTTTTGAGACAAAGATCGTATACAAGAGATGAACTAGGGTTTGAGAGGAGATGGTGCTGGTGAAGATGTTGATGGAGATTTCCCCCCTCTCGGTGAGAGGATCGTTGGTGATGACGATGACTTCCCCCTCCGGGAGGGAAGTTTCCCCGGCAGAACAGCTTCGCCGGAGCCCTATATAGATTGGTTCTGCCCAAGTTCCGCCTTGAGACGACGGCGCTTCATCCTGAAAGCTTCCTATTGATTTTTTCTAGGTAAAAACCCTTCATATAGCAGAAGATGGGCACCGGGGGCCTGCCAGGTGGACAGCAAGGCAGGGGGTGCGCCTAGGGGGCTAGGGCGCCCCCACCCTTGTGGTTGCCTGGTGGATCCCCACTGGTGCTTTCTTCGCCCAATATTATTTATATATTCCAAAATAATTCTCCGTGAAGTTTCAGGACTCTTGGAGTTGTGCAAATTAGGTCTCTCAGATTTGCTCCTTTTCCAGTCCAGAATTCCAGCTGTCGGCATTCTCCCTCTTCATGTAAACCTTGTAAAATAAGAGAGAAAAGGCATATGTATTATGCTATAATGTGTAATAACAGCCCATAATTCAATAAATATCAACATAAAAGCATGATGCAAAATGGACGTATCAAGTCCCCCAAGCTTAGACCTCGCTTGTCCTCAAGCGAAAGCCGAAATCAAAAAATATGTCTACATGTTTAGAGATAGAGGTGTCGATAAAATAAAATACGGACATGAGGGCATCATGATCATATTTAGAACAACAACATATGTTGTCATATAATTTCTTATGCTAAAGTAACAATTCATTCACAAGGTAAGGTATGAATCAAAAACTTCATTGAAAACTAACAAACTATGATCTCAGTCATCGAAACAATTGCAATTTATCATAACATCAGAAAGAGTCAATTCAACAGCTTTTCAGCAAGTCCACATAATCAACTATCATTTAGTCTTTTACAATTTCTAACACTCACGCGATATTTATGGGTTTAAAGCCTTAGTCGGACACAGAGAAAAATAGGGTGTCAGGACCGGATTTTCGGGATATTAATTTCCCAGAAAATGGCCCTTGTGCTCACCAGCCCGAGGATTACTGTCAGTTGATGAGACACCAACTTGATACAGAAATTCCAAGCAAAGTACAAAATATGTAGTACAAGACCATTGTGGCCTATGAGTACAACAAATGGTTTCTAGTGGTTGATGGCGGAAGCGGTTTGTGGTTCATCTGCGTCTATGGGACTCCATTTCCCACAGGAACAGCTGACCTGGATAACTCCTATCTTCGCGAGGCTGCTATCACCGTTGCTTAGGTTCCGGGGGTGTCATCGCAACGCTCCTCTCCAAGCAAGAAATCTGGCCAAGACAATAGCCACGGACAAGCCAGTGAGTACTTTTGAATGTACTCGCAAACATTAAGAACACGGGTATAATATAACAAAATGATAATCATGCTCTGAAATATTCTATGATCACAATGTCAGTCATGAAATAAATAAAATCCATGATGCACGCATGCAGGTTGTTCGTATAAAACATGAATATGCAATCCGAGAATAGAAAAAAAAATGCACCGATCGGGTGTCTGAAGCGACGCCTCGAAAGGACAACAACAGAAAGCGTGCCTCAGTCGGGCGTCTGAGCGACACCACATAAAGGGCTTATAAAGTAAACAAATAACAAGCATGCCAGAGTCGGGCGTCTGAGCGACACCACATAAAGGGCTTATAAAGTAAACAAATAACAAGCATGCCACAGTCGGGCGTCTGAGCGACACCACATAAAGGGCTTATAAAGTAAACAAATAACAAGCATGCCACAGTCGGGCGTCTGAGCGACACCACATAAAGGGCTTATAAAGTAAACAGTTAACAAGCATGCCACAGTCGGGCGTCTGAGCGACACCACATAAAGGGCTTATAAAGTAAACAAATAACAGGCATGCCACAGTCGGGCGTCTGAGCGACACCACATAAAGGGCTTATAAGAAAATAATCACAATGAATATCCAGGAGGTAGAACCGTCCCAGGGATACTCAATAATTCAAGTAATAAAAATGGTTAGTCCAATATAATAATAATCATAATCATCATAAGTCACAAGTCATGATCCATGTTCCGGTTTAGTAGTTTCTCCTCCGAAGACCGACACTAAGACCGACACTAGACCCATCTCAGACTGTAGTCCTTACCCATGGACACGACGATTTGAATAGGTTTAACCTCTGCAGAGGGTGTACTCTTTACCCACGAGTAACGGATTTCTTTAGTCCATCGGGACTAATTCCGTCTACGGTCTTTTAATTGAAAACACACCTGACCGCACACACCGGCCTAACTTACCGGTGTCTGGAATCACCCACGACACCTGTCAAGCAAAACTCTAAGTGGGGAGGCTACAACCTCGATTAGCATGGGATCACAAAATTTATAACGCGCGCAAACTAGGGAAGCCACTCCCCTCGGCTACAACCAAAACACCCATGCCCCCGGACCAGGTGGCATGCCTACCGGAGGCCTCCGGTATCTTCCACCATGGCCTCTCTGTACGGTGTGTGCTAGGACGGGGTTGACAACTTACTGAACCGTACCCTACCTACGGCAGGGACAAGTGGTAGTATGAAACAAGTATGGGGGTTACTGGAACAAGACTCGATCTACGGCCGACTCAGGAGGTCCAAGTATTCCCTGTATGACTAGCATAACAAATATATTTCAACCAACGGACCGAATCACCACTCATCATACATCATCATGCCATACCAGACACACTCGTCTCGACGAGGAACTAGGGACAAGCTCGTGTCTACCCAAGATAGAGACTTTCCCGGCTTCCGTTCGGTATGCATGAAAAGCTTACGAGGATGATTACTATCACCAGCATATCCATTTCTAGCAGCAAAGAATCTTCATTATGCACTCATGCGTATGATTGTATCGCCACATAAAATAACGAATGCTCCATGTCAAGGTGGTGTTGTAACCGCATCAAACAACACACAAAAATATTATGCCCGGGTTCAGAATGCTTGCCTTCAAGTTGTGGAGAGGCAGGGTGCATTCCAGAACTTTTGAAAGTTTTCTCCTCTCTCCAAAAATCCTATTTTGAGAGAATTCAAATTAACACATGGTTTCAAAACAGTACAAAAAAGTTGTTTGGAAAATTTTCAAATAAATACTAAAATAAACTAGACAGAATTTGAGAAACAACAAACAAAAGAATCAAGTCATTTGGACTTATATTTAAAAAGTTATAGCCAGTCAAAGTTTAGTCAAAATCCTGTTTTAATAAAACCAGAAAAAAGAAAACGCATAAGCTAAGAATACGTTTCCAGAGAAGGGGAGACGTACTTACCGGACATACGCTTCCACCAGAGGGAAAACGTATCAGCCGGGTTGCGCCACTAGCGGCTTGGGCTGGCTCATCGACATGTGGTCCCCACCTGTCGGGTTCGTCTTCTTCCCTCCGCGCGCGGCTGTGCCAGAGACAGAGGCGAGCTCCGTCGATGATTGCCGGCGACAAAGGGCACCAAATGATGCGCTCTGGATATGCACGTGCTCGGGGAAGATGGCACATCCATTGGAGGAGGTTAGGGGAGCGGCGGAGCTCGAGGGCGAGTAGCCCTTCCTTCATGGCGGAGGGGAAGCTTCGGGAGGGGATGAAGCTTTGCACACCTCGACTCCCGGGCAAAATTGAATGCTGGAAAGGATCCTAGGGGTCATGGTGGAGCTAATGGTGGTGATAGGACGAAGGGAGGGGCTCTGGTGGTGTCGGAATAGACAGAAGGGCGGCGGCGAGTGTCTCGGCCGGAGGTGAAGGAGATGGCCTCTTCCGGTCAATCCGTGGCTTGGGGTAGTTCTAAGGGAGGATTGGAGCACTGCTCGATGTCGAGGGGAGTCGGAGAAGGGCCTATATATAGGCGGCGACGTCGGTCCCGTGGCTGCGGATAAGCTCGCCGGCGAACCGCCGTTCTGTTGGTGGCAGGGCGACGTGGTGGAGGCTAGCGGGTTGGGCAGGGCGAGCGGATGAGGATGGACTGTTCTAAGGGGCAGCTGGCGCGCTGGAGTGGCTCGGGCGGCGCCGTCCATGGCAGAGGCTGTCGTAGCGGCGGTGGCGGCTTGCGGTGGTGGCGCTGTGGAGCTCCAGGAGCGGCTCTGCGGCGAGGGAGGAGTCGGGGCGTGTCGGCTGCGAGTGGGGAAGGGCCAGAACGAGCACGGGGCGACGGCAGTGGGACGCGGCGACTCGGTGCGCGCGCGTGCAAAACGTGCGCTCTGGGCGCGCCCAGCGCACGCGCGCGAGGTGTTCGGCAAAATGCCAAGGCATGCCAGGAGGCTTGGGTGGGGCTGGGGATTACCAGGTCTAGGCTAGGGTTTGCAAGGAGATCAGTGGACAAGCTTGTTAGGTCAGGGGATCAAGTTCACAATGCAAACTAATAATCATGCCAAATCTGTTCATGCACTCAAGGTGTTCGACAGAATGCTAAGTGCATCTAGGCAACTCTTGGGGTGGCCAAAAACTCCAGACCAGTGTCTCTTTAGATGTAGGTGGTGGTGGCAAGGTTAGTTTGGCAAAACTAGAAACTAGTTAGTGCAAGTTTTTGAGAAAACCAATTCTGGGCAGAAACTAAAAGCTATCATTCCATGGACCAAAATTACTCCAATGGGTCCACTCTCCTGGACTTAAGGGTTTTGTAGGGAGGACTATAAGTAGGAAAAAGAGTCATGGGCAAAAGAGCAAAATAAAATGGGGTTGCAGTAGAAAGTGCCAAACTGGACCAGAGAGCAAAAGAGGATGATTTGCTCAAATTTTCCATAGAACACCAGTGGGTTTTTGCATAAAGTTGAATAATATACTCCTACTAACATCCCCTAATTTTGGTGGAAGTTTTAAAGAAATATTTAAATAGGTTGTAGTGCAAAAGTGCAAACTGGACCAGATTTGAAAACTTGGGGAAAAGCTCAAAATCTCCAAATGACTAAAGGGTATTTTTGCACAAAAGTGATCTAGGAAGATCACATGTCATCCCCAAATTTTGGTGGGATTTTTAAATGAATTTATCAAAGGGTTGCAGTGCAAATGGGACCCGAAAACTTATGAAAACCCATTTTAGAGAAATAAAGCTCAGGTAAAAATAATTATAAATAATCCCACTGATAAAAGAATTGTTTGTTTTATTTGAGAGGGTAAACAAGTCCAATAATAATAGGAAAGTTTTCACTTGGGGTGAAAACTCCACAACTTAGAAGAAAAGAGGGGTTCTGAGATCAAAAATAAATCCAGAAAAATAACAATTTAATTTCTTAGCAAAATTTTAATAAACAAAACATGGTTAAATTTTTGGGGTGTTACAACACTACCCCCCTTAAGAAAAATCTCGTCCTCGAGATTTGCTAAGGACATATTTTGCAAAAGGATTGCTCGTACCATGCGATAATCGTAACATGGAAAGCGGTTACTCCACACACGTGATAGGACGGGGTCACAGTAGAATCGCTAACTAAGGTGCAGTTGTGGTGTATTAGCAAGGTAATCGATTAGGTTATAGAAGAACGTGCGGTCGCGTATTTAGTGTATGCGTCTTGCGAGTCGTATAACGCGAGGGCATGCAAATTAATTATTTTTATTGAGAAAAACATTTTTTTCATCGCAGTGGTCTTTTAAGAAAAACCTTACTATGAAATTTGCTATAATTAAAAACAATCGATTTATTTTATCACGAGAAACAACTTCAACCAATGCAACATACTAATACAGAAAATTTTAGAGCACAACACGGCTATTACAACAAGCAGTCAAACGATACACGAACGGATATAACCGCGGTGCTGACGGTTCAGGAAATAAGCTATATGTCACGAGGAAAAATATTCCTTGTAATAGGATATATCTCTTGTCTACTCGGAGCGGATGGGGGACTCACAAAAGGCGTCTCTCTTTGTTTGGTCCTCAGGGGTCTGCTAATGGCGACTAGGGTCTTACACGGCAAGGGTCTGGAGAAAAATCCATCACTTGTTGCTTCAAGTGCTCTCGAGCGATGACATAGTGCACCCGCTCAATTAGCGTCGGACTTTTCTCTACTCAGGTGTAGGGAAAGGATGTGGTTTCTCTGGCTGCTGCACTATCCGGAAAACAAAATAGCCACATTCACTGGCATAGGGTACCATGAATCGAAGACGAGCAAGCGCTTCGTACGCAGCAGCTTCTATGGCCATTTGCGGAGTCGGCATGGATTTCCCCACGAAGGAGACTTCCGTTGGGTCTTGGTTTGGGTTTGCGGGAGGGATGTGCACCACTGCCCAATATTTTGCGGTGGATGGGGTGATCCTTGATTTGAGCAACCCGTACTGGGGTGGATGGGTAGCACTCATGGTACTGCAGGTAAAGTCCCACAATTATTTAAACAAAACTACCCGGGGTTGCGTCTGGAGTTCTCAGATAAATACTGGGGGTCGGCATGGCAAAGAAATGGCTGTGCGTGTTGTGCACAAGGTGAGGGGTACTTGGCAAGGTCACGAGGTGGCCTCTTATATAGCATTGGGGCTGGGTTATTTATCGCAGTGAAAGGTAACTAGTTTGTCGGTTCTGTTCTATGGGGTCGGGGTCAATGCTACAGATACACATATCTGACAGAAGTGATGCATTGCTGTGGGTGTCGTCGGGGTGGTTTTGGTAGCTGCGCCCGGAATTTAAAAATGCAATTGTACGTTAACGTACTTATGCATGGCTACTATTCAAAATAGGGGCGCACAAGCAGACAACATTTAATTATGGTGATACAGGATCACACAATTACAAGGCGTAGAAATACTAAGGCTCGGTACTACTCGAGTGACTTAGTCTACTTCGTTCATATCTAGGCGGGCATGCCTTGTGGACGTCGAGGCTTCCCCACGGGTTTCACCGTCGGGATTAGCTGGATGAGGTTGAGGGGGTGCAGGGTCGGGGTAGCGATGATGACCATCGCGGGGGTTGTTGGCCACAATCCCGTTGGAGCGTGTTCCCAAAAGGCGACGAAGCACTTCTGGGGACACCAAAGCATTTTGGTCGATGGCTGGGGCAGACCTCAAGGACTCGATCGGCTGTCCGAACAACACGACTGGGTTGTCGGCTTCGGGCTCATCTTCTCCTCTTGCCGGGGTTCGGCGAACCAGTTCTCCACGAGCTGCGATCAGATCAAGGGTGATCTGATCGAACAGTTCCTCTAGTGCACTTACATAGCGCACCAGATGCAACAATGCAGGATCCGTCTCGTGATCTCCATTGGCAACCTGGGGCGGCCTATCATACCCGTCACGGCTGGGGTAGTAGTAGAACGAGCGACAGTTAACTCTGGGCGACAAGTGCCGGAGTTGAACTATAGCTTCTCGAGCAGCTAGCTGGATGGCTGGTGGCTCAAAGGAAGTTGTCCTTCCAGTGAACCTGTAGGGGCGTTCTGGTGATAGACCCCTACCATAGATGTGCATAGTGGCCCAGAACTGACGGCTCTCATCGTTCATGGGTCCTTGGTACACAACATATTCTGGGGGCTCTTCTAATGCATAGGCACGGCGGGTGAGGTTTGCGAGCACGGTCACAAAACCTCCAAGGTTGGTGGCTGTGGTCTCATTGTGCACAATAGGGCCAGGCATTATGCCTCGAGTTGTGGGAAGAGGCTGTGTTGTGCTGTGTTGAGGCTAGCGTGCCCTTCTTATAGAAAAGGGGACGGAGTCTTCCTTCGCACGCTTGCGAATGAGACAATTTTAGGCGTCGGTCACTGGCGCGTGATCGACAGGCTAGGCTGATAGGTTGGGCACCGACTGCGAAGAGGTGTCGGGTCACTGTGGGGCTATCTTACGCGAGAAGCTTGGCCGGGGTTAGGTTAAGGTCTAGTGGGTTGGCTAACCTAGGTTTATAGACCTGGCTAAGATAGGATTAGCCAATGGTCAGCCTGGCTCTGATACCAAGTTTGTCATGACCGGATTTTCGGGATATTAATTTCCCAGAAAATGGCCATTGTGCTCACCAGCCCCAGGATTACTGTTAGCTGATGAGACACCAACTTGATACAGAAATTCCAAGCAAAGTACAAAATATGTAGTACAAGACCATTGTGGCCTATGAGTACAACAAATGGTTTCTAGTGGTTGATGGCGGAAGCGGTTTGTGGTTCATCTGCGTCTATGGGACTCCATTTCCCACAGGAACAACTGACCTGGATAACTCCTATCTTCGCGAGGCTGCTATCACCGTTGCTTAGGTTCCGGGGGTGTCATCGCAATGCTCCTCTCCAAGCAAGAAATCTGGCCAAGACAATAGCCAGGGACAAACCAGTGAGTACTTTTGAATGTACTCGCAAACATTAAGAACACGGGTATAATATAACAAAATGATAATCATGCTCTGAAATATTCTATGATCACAATGTCAGTCACGAAATAAATAAAATCCATGATGCACGCATGCAGGTTGTTCGTATAAAACATGAATATGCAATCTGAGAATAGAAAAAAATGCACCAATCGGGTGTCTGAAGCGACGCCTCGAAAGGACAACAACAGAAAGCGTGCCTCAGTCGGGCGTCTGAGCGACACCACATAAAGGGCTTATAAAGTAAACAAAGACAAGCATGCCACAGTCGGGCGTCTGAGCGACACCACATAAAGGGCTTATAAAGTAAACAAATAACAAGCATGCCACAGTCGGGCGTCTGAGCGACACCACATAAAGGGCTTATAAAGTAAACAGTTAACAAGCATGCCACAGTCGGGCGTCTGAGCGACACCACATAAAGGGCTTATAAAGTAAACAAATAACAGGCATGCCACAGTCGGGCGTCTGAGCGACACCACATAAAGGGCTTATAAGAAAATAATCACAATGAATATCCAGGAGGTAGAACCGTCCCAGGGATACTCAATAATTCAAGTAATAAAAATGGTTAGTCCAATATAATAATAATCATAATCATCATAAGTCACAAGTCATGATCCATGTTCCGGTTTAGTAGTTTCTCCTCCGAAGACCGACACTAAGACCGACACTAGACCCATCTCAGACTGTAGTCCTTACCCATGGACACGACGATTTGAATAGGTTTAACCTCTGCAGAGGGTGTACTCTTTACCCACGAGTAACGGATTTCTTTAGTCCATCGGGACTAATTCCGTCTACGGTCTTTTAATTGAAAACACACCTGACCGCACACACCGGCCTAACTTACCGGTGTCTGGAATCACCCACGACACCTGTCAAGCAAAACTCTAAGTGGGGAGGCTACAACCTCGATTAGCATGGGATCACAAAATTTATAACGCGCGCAAACTAGGGAAGCCACTCCCCTCGGCTACAACCAAAACACCCATGCCCCCGGACCAGGTGGCATGCCTACCGGAGGCCTCCGGTATCTTCCACCATGGCCTCTCTGTACGGTGTGTGCTAGGACGGGGTTGACAACTTACTGAACCGTACCCTACCTACGGCAGGGACAAGTGGTAGTATGAAACAAGTATGGGGGTTACTGGAACAAGACTCGATCTACGGCCGACTCAGGAGGTCCAAGTATTCCCTGTATGACTAGCATAACAAATATATTTCAACCAACGGACCGAATCACCACTCATCATACATCATCATGCCATACCAGACACACTCGTCTCGACGAGGAACTAGGGACAAGCTCGTGTCTACCCAAGATAGAGACTTTCCCGGCTTCCGTTCGGTATGCATGAAAAGCTTACGAGGATGATTACTATCACCAGCATATCCATTTCTAGCAGCAAAGAATCTTCATTATGCACTCATGCGTATGATTGTATCGCCACATAAAATAACGAATGCTCCATGTCAAGGTGGTGTTGTAACCGCATCAAACAACACACAAAAATATTATGCCCGGGTTCAGAATGCTTGCCTTCAAGTTGTGGAGAGGCAGGGTGCATTCCAGAACTTTTGAAAGTTTTCTCCTCTCTCCAAAAATCCTATTTTGAGAGAATTCAAATTAACACATGGTTTCAAAACAGTACAAAAAAGTTGTTTGGAAAATTTTCAAATAAATACTAAAATAAACTAGACAGAATTTGAGAAACAACAAACAAAAGAATCAAGTCATTTGGACTTATATTTAAAAAGTTATAGCCAGTCAAAGTTTAGTCAAAATCCTGTTTTAATAAAACCAGAAAAAAGAAAACGCATCGGCTAAGAATACGTTTCCAGAGAAGGGGAGACGTACTTACCGGACATACGCTTCCACCAGAGGGAAAACGTATCAGCCGGGTTGCGCCACTAGCGGCTTGGGCTGGCTCACCGACAGGTGGTCCCCACCTGTCGGGTTCGTCTTCTTCCCTTCGCGCGCGGCTGTGCCAGAGACAGAGGCGAGCTCCGTCGATGATTGCCGGCGACAAAGGGCACCAAATGATGCGCTCTGGATATGCACGTGCTCGGGGGAAGATGGCGCATCCATTGGAGGAGGTTAGGGGAGCGGCGGAGCTTGAGGGCGAGTAGCCCTTCCTTCATGGCGGAGGGGAAGCTTCGGGAGGGGATGAAGCTTTGCACACCTCGACTCCCGGGCAAAATTGAATGCTGGAAAGGATCCTAGGGGTCATGGTGGAGCTAATGGTGGTGATAGGACGAAGGGAGGGGCTCTGGTGGTGTCGGAATAGACAGAAGGGCGGCGGCGAGTGTCTCGGCCGGAGGTGAAGGAGATGGCCTCTTCCGGTCAATCCGTGGCTTGGGGTAGCTCTAAGGGAGGATAGGAGCACTGCTCGATGATGAGGGGAGTCGGAGAAGGGCCTATATATAGGCGGCGACGTCGGTCCCGTGGCTGCGGATAAGCTCGCCGGCGAACCGCCGTTCTGTTGGTGGCAGGGCGACGTGGTGGAGGCTAGCGGGTTGGGCAGGGCGAGCGGATGAGGATGGACTGTTCTAAGGGGCAGCTGGCGCGCTGGAGTGGCTCGGGCGGCGCCGTCCATGGCAGAGGCTGTCGGAGCGGCGGTGGCGGCTTGCGGTGGTGGCGCTGTGGAGCTCCAGGAGCGGCTCTGCGGCGAGGGAGGAGTCGGGGCGTGTCGGCTGCGAGTGGGGAAGGGCCAGAACAAGCGCGGGGCGACGCCAGTGGGACGCGGCGACTCGGTGCGCGCGCGTGCAAAACGTGCGCTCTGGGCGCGCCCAGCGCACGCACGTGAGGTGTTTGGCAAAATGCCAAGGCATGCCAGGAGGCTTGGGTGGGGCTGGGGATTACCAGGTCTAGGCTAGGGTTTGCAAGGAGATCAGTGGACAAGCTTGTTAGGTCAGGGGATCAAGTTCACAATGCAAACTAATAATCATGCCAAATCTGTTCATGCACTCAAGGTGTTCGACAGAATGCTAAGTGCATCTAGGCAACTCTTGGGGTGGCCAAAAACTCCAGACCAGTGTTTCTTTAGATGTAGGTGGTGGTGGCAAGGTTAGTTTGGCAAAACTAGAAACTAGTTAGTGCAAGTTTTTGAGAAAACCAATTCTGGGCAGAAACTAAAAGCTATCATTCCATGGACCAAAATTACTCCAATGGGTCCACTCTCCTGGACTTAAGGGTTTTGTAGGGAGGACTATAAGTAGGAAAAAGAATCATGGGCAACAGAGCAAAATAAAATGGGGTTGCAGTAGAAAGTGCCAAACTGGACCAGAGAGCAAAAGAGGATGATTTGCTCAAATTTTCCATAGAACACCAGTGGGTTTTTGCATAAAGTTGAATAACATACTCCTACTAACATCCCCTAATTTTGGTGGAAGTTTTAAAGAAATATTTAAATAGGTTGTAGTCCAAAAGTGCAAAATGGACCAGATTTGAAAACTTGGGGAAAAGCTCAAAATCTCCAAATGACTAAAGGGTATTTTTGCACAAAAGTGATCTAGGAACATCACATGTCATCCCCAAATTTTGGTGGGATTTTTAAATGAATTTATCAAAGGGTTGCAGTGCAAATGGGACCCGAAAACTTATGAAAACCCATTTTAGAGAAATAAAGCTCAGGTAAAAATAATTATAAATAATCCCACTGATAAAAGAATTGTTTTATTTGAGAGGGTAAACAAGTCCAATAATAATTGGAAAGTTTTCACTTGGGGTGAAAACTCCACAACTTAGAAGAAAAGAGGGGTTCTGAGATAAAAAATAAATCCAGAAAAATAACAATTTAATTTCTTAGCAAAATTTTAAAACAAAACATGGTTAAATTTTTGGGCTGTTACATAGGGGCTTATAGTTTCGCCTCCCAACCTTTTACCTCAAGGGTAATGTCAAAAATAATACTTTATGAAAACCTACATCGGTGTTGATATATATATCTAGATATTTCTCCAACACATAGTGCTTGCCAAAAGGAAAAAAGTGTAAAAAGGAAAGGTGAAGATCACCATGACTCTCTTGTATAAGGTAGAGGGTAAAAGTAAAAGATAGGCCCTTCGCAAAGGGAAGCAGAGGCTGTCATGTGCTTTTATGGTTGGATGCACAAAATCTTAATGCAAAATAACGTCACTTTATATTGCCGCTTGTGATAAAGAACTTTATTATGCAGTCTGTCGCTTTTATTTCTTCCATATCACATGTTCGTATAAAGCTTATTTTCTTCACACTTAGATCAAACATATTTAGAGAGCAATTTTTATTGCTTGCACCGATGACAACTTACTTGAAGGATCTTACTCAATCCATAGGTAGGTATGGTGGACTCTGGCAAAACTGGTTTATGGGATATTTGGATGCACAAGTAGTATCTCTACTTGGTGCTAAGGATTTGGCTAGCATAAGAGGGAAAAACAAGCTTAACATGTTGGAGGATCCATGACAATATAACTTCTATTCGGATATAAGAAAACATAACCCATTATGTTGTCTTCCTTGTCCAACATCAACTTTTTAGCATGTCATATTCTAATGAGTGCTCACAATTACAAAAGATGTCTAAGATAGTATATTTATATGTGAAGCCTTTCTTTCTTTATTACTTCCTATTAATTGCAATAATGACCAAAACTATGTTTGTCAACTCCCAACAAATTTTATTCATCACACTCTTTATATGTGAAGTCATCACTGTCGGATCACGGGTTCCGGCAAAACCCTCAAGGTTCAAACACTGGGGTGCGCGCAAAGATTTCCTCCCTACTGATCCACGCCCTAGCTCGCTAAGATCTCGCGGACGAACTCGACGAACTCGCAGCACAGAGGACACAAGATTTATACTGGTTCGGGCCACCGCTGTGGTGTAATACCCTACTCCTGTGTGGTGGTGGTGGATTGCCTCTTGTGCTGATGGAGAACAGTACAAGGGGAAGAACAGCCTCCTGAGGTTGAGGTGTTCTTGTGCTTGGCGAACTTGTGTGGGTGAGATGCCACTTAATGGGTTATCAGATGCCCCCTACTGTGGTGGCTAGCTCTACTTATATAGGCCCTGGTCCTCTCCCCAAATATTGAGCGGGCAGGGAGCCAACAACGGCCAATTTGAAAGGGGACAGCTAGTACAGCTTATCCTGACAAAAGCGGTCTTCGCCTGCGAAAGGCTCTGGTGGTGACGCCGTCTTGGGCTCCATGGTGACCTCCGTCCTGCCGTCCTGCTGGTCTTGGTCTCGTTGCACTGACATGGAAACCTTTGCTTGATGCCTCGGTACTCTGCGCCTGCGCTTGCCTCCTTAGCACCAAAGAGGAAAACAGGACACTGCGCGCGTTGGCGCCTGCCTGATCTTGATCGTCATGGCTCACGTCACGAGAGCCTCGCGAGGTTTACCCTGCCTTGATTTCTCTGCTCCTCGCGAGGCAGCCTGGTGAGGCCGCTCCTGAGGAGGTCTTGCGTCGTCCGCCCCGCGAGGCTTGGCCCCTCGCGAGGGTCTTGAATGTCTCGCTGATGAAGATGGGCCGTACAGGCCTGCAGCACAGCCACGCCGTGGGCCGCAGGCAGGCAAGTCTGGGGACCCCCGTTCCCAAAACGCCGACAGTAGCCCCCGGGCCCAAGGTGCGCTCGAGCTTGGCTTCGAGGCGAAGCCAAAGGTCAAGTGCGGAGCGCCACGGGCCCCAAAAGCATGCGGCCTTGGTCGACGCGTGGCGGTTGATTGGACGTGGGCGTCTCCGCTTCCCCATGCTGCCTTGGAATCCGCCTGGCTATGCTGCCCCCGCAACCTACACAGTTATTCTTCCATCACCCACGCCTTGCTTGCCCAATCCCTCTGCTTTTTCGAGACCTTGCTCCTCCTCTCCAATCTGACCTGCACCCTGCCCGCTTCGTCGCCATGGCGCCGAAACAAGCAGACAAGGGGAAGAAGCCCATGTCTTCGCCAAGTGCGCTTCCGGCCATCGAGCCTGCGGTCGGCCGATCCTTGGTGCTCAACGATGAGGCCATGGACAAGGTGCGTCCAATGCTCGCTTCCAGCTTCAACGAATGGGGGGAGACGGTGGCTTGGCCTGCGTCCCGCGCTCGCACTGCCCGGGCAGCCACCAAGGTCCCAATCTTCATCGATGCCCTTTGGGCTGGCCTGATTCCTTCTTTCTCCGCCTTCTTCAACGCGGTGCTTGAGCATTATCAGATCCACATGCTGCATCTCGACCTTCAATCCGTGACTCTCCTTGCCGTCTTTGCCTTTGTGTGTGAAGCCATGGTGGGCATCGCTCCTTCTGTGGCCCTCTTCCGCCATTTTTCTCATTGCATCTGATTGACCCTCGGCAAAGCTCGGGGTGCGTGAGCTTCCAGGCCGTGGCGACGATGGCGGGCTTGGGGATCAACTTCGAGCTTCTCCATGCACAAGCAAGTTTCCGACACGGTGGGTGTTTGTCGACGCTGGTGTGCTCAACCCCCTGCTCCATGCCCCGTCAGCGCCTGCCGTTTCCCACTCCGGCTGGGGCCACGAGAGGCTCGCAAGCCCCCGTCTTGTCCCCGTCTGGCTCAGGCTGAGGAGGTTGAAGGACCGTGGCGTGACCGCGCCTATGGTGGTGAAGGAGTTCATCAAGCGCCGGGTCGCTCCGCTTCAGCGCCATTCTCGCCCGATGTGGACCTTGCTCAGCAGTCAGGACCATATGAGGTTTCAGGAGTCCGGGCTCCCCCTTGGGACGCGGCAAACGGTGCTCGAGGTCCTGACAGGTGTCCCTTCGCCAGACGACTTGCTTGGGAAGAACTGTCTGTTGTACCGCTGCAAGAACAAGGCTGAATTCGCAGGGAGCATGCCTTCCTTTGACGAGTGGGGACTGCGCCCGGACGGCCTGGCGTGGTCCCGCAAGAACCCTGTCAGTGTGGTTCCCTTCTTCGTCGCCGGTGCTGAGCTCGTCCCAAATGTGGGTGCAGGGGGACGAGCGCCGCCAGTGGCTGGCGGCATGAGTGCTGATGTGCGGACGCCGCCTGGGGCTCCTGGGGCGTCGTCCTCAGGAACCCGTGATTCTGGGACGTTGGTCACTAAGACGATGCAGAACGCGGCTCCCGAGGCCTATACTCCGGAGGCCTCGGGAGGTCGCAGTGAGACGGCGCCCGACTGTTCTCCGCAGCCAGGCACTCCTGAAGTTGTTCTCTCAAGCACTTCTCCGGCTGCACCCCGCACTTGCCGCCACGTTCAACGCTTCGGTCGGCTTTGTGTGGACTTCGAGGAACTCCGCAAGAGGAAAGGATCTCCGGGCGGCAGCGGTATCTTCGGGCCATTGAAGCAACGAAAGTACATCGCCGTCGACGAGTAAGTACTGCACCTTGTGATTTCTTGATTGCTGCTTTCCTTCCTGACGCTGGCTCTTCAGGACCCCTTCTGCCAGGGCCGTTGAGTCCCCCGAGAAGCAATCCCCGCCTTCCTTGGCACCCCCGTCGGCCTTGAGCATCCCGAGCCTGCTTGCCGCGCTCGGAGCTGGGCCGGCCGAGGGGGTGGGCTCGCCTTCATGGCGATTTGAATCTGCGGCTCCGTTGCCCTTCCTTCACGGTCTGGCTTGGAGCTTGGCAGGCGTTCCCCGGACTCCTCCTCTGGTCATGGACAGCAGTTGGTTGGCTTCGGCCTTCAGCTCCTCCTCCTCAAGCAACGGGCCCCGACTGGCCGGGGCCCCTCGTGAGGTCAGGCCGGCACCTGGAGCGGCACCAGCCCCCAGCCCCATGCTGAGAGGGGGTGCACCGCCTCACGTCCCGCCTGCAGCCCCCGTGGATGAGGACGAGGTGGGGCGTGCATTGGAGTTCGAGCGCGGGCGGAGCGTCGTTCGTCATGAGCTCTTCCAGGAGGCGATGGGCGCGATGAACCGACTTGGTGAAGAACTCGCGGGTGTCGACTCACGCCTTGAGGCTGAGGGTCTTCGGCTGGTGGAGGAACGGCGTAAGCTGAGGGTGGCCATCAACCTTGGCCGCTACCAGCGTGATCTTGACAATGTGAAGGCCGAGGCGTCCCTCAAGGTTTCCCGTGAGGCTTGCTCCCGAGCCTTGGAGGAGGCTCGCAAGGCGGACCGCCGTCGCGAGGCTGCGGAGAAGCGCGCGTGGGAGCTCCAAGCCTGGAGTGCGTCCCTCGAGCGTCAAGTGGAGGCACGTAGAGCCGCCCTTGCGTCGCTGAGGGGGACGCCTGCCGAGGAAGAGGAGGTCCGGAAGCGCGAGGAGGCGTTGGCTCTGGAAGCCGTGGAGCGCAGCCTCGATCTTGATCTACTGGAGACGAGGGAGCGTCAAATTGCTCAAGTGGAAGATGTCGTCGGGGCTCGCGAGGCCAAGGTCCAGGTGGAAGTCGACCGCCGGGTGGCCGAGGTTCGTGCAGATCTTGAAAGTTGGCACAACCTGAAGCTGAAGCTTGCGAGAACTGAGGCTGCGGGCAGGACCGCCGCTCTTAGGCCCATGTTAGATGAGGCAGAGAGGCGTGAGGAGGCCATGGCTGTCGCCCTGGTCACGGCGCAGGCGGACTTGGCCTCCGCCCGCGCCGAGCTGCTTTCTCTTCGGAAACGGGTTGATGACGCCGAGGCCGTCGCGCGGCAAAACAGGGAGGAAATGCTTCAATGGTGGACGCTGGAGCGCGAGCATGCCCCCATGCTTCAAGACCTCCGGAACAGGCCTCATACCGCCCTGGGCTACATCTGTGACGAGAATGCACCACACCCCCACTCGAATGACTACGCCAGTCACCTGAACTTCTTCACCAACGTGGTGACGTGCCTGGAAGCCCGGTCTGATAGGGCTCGCCAGCTTGTGGAAGAGAGAAGCCGGGGCCTGCTCGGGCGTGCGTTCTCCCGTGTCTTCAGCCATCTTCAGAATCCCTTCCCCGACTTTGACTTCGACGCCGCCATTGCCCCTGTACCGCAGGCCATTCGTGGTGACCTGGCGCGGTGGGTGGAGGACAACATGGATGCGCTGGCGATGTCTACTACGCAACCTTCTTCTTGTAGACGTTGTTGGGCCTCCAAGTGCAGAGGTTTGTAGGACAGTAGCAAATTTCCCTCAAGTGGATGACCTAAGGTTTGTCAATCCGTGGGAGGCGTAGGATGAAGATGGTCTCTCTCAAGAAACCCTGCAACCAAATAACAAAGAGTCTCTTGTGTCCCCAACACACCCAATACAATGGTAAATTGTATAGGTGCACTAGTTCGGCGAAGAGATGGTGATACAAGTGCAATATGGATGGTAGATATAGGTTTTTGTAATATGAAAATATAAAAACAGCTAGGTAACTAATGATAAAAGTGAGCGAAAACGGTATTGCAATGCTAGGAAACAAGGCCTAGGGTTCATACTTTCACTAGTGCAAGTTCTCTCAACAATAATAACATAATTGGATCACATAACTATCCCTCAACATGCAACAAAGAGTCACTCCAAAGTCACTAATAGCGGAGAACAAACGAAGAGATTATGGTAGGGTACGAAACCACCTCAAAGTTATTCTTTCCGATCAATCCATTGGGCTATTCCTATAAGTGTCACAAACAGCCCTAGAGTTCGTAGTAAAATAACACCTTAAGACACACATCAACCAAAACCCTAATGTCACCTAGATACTCCAATGTCACCTCAAGTATCCGTGGGTATGATTATACGATATGCATCACACAATCTCAGATTCATCTATTCAACCAACACATAGAACCTCAAAGAGTGCCCCAAAGTTTCTACGGGAGAATCAAGACGAAAACGTGTGCCAACCCCTATGCATAGGTTCATGGGCGGAACCCGCAAGTTGATCACCAAAACATACATCAAGTGAATCAATAGAATAACCCATTGTCACCACAGTTATCCCACGCAAGACATACATCAAGTGTTCTCAAATCATTAAAGACTCAATCCAATAAGATAACTTCAAAGGGAAAACTCAATCCATTACAAGAGAGTAGAGGGGGATAAACATCATAAGATCCAACTATAATAGCAAAGCTCGCGATACATCAAGATCATGCCAAATCAAGAACACGAGAGAGAGAGACCAAACACATAGCTACTGGTACATACCCTCTGCCCCGAGGGTGAACTACTCCCTCCTCGTCATGGAGATCACCGGGATGATGAAGATGGCCACCGGTGAGGGTTCCCCCCTCCGGCAGGGTGCCGAAACAGGGTCGCGATTGGGTTTTAGTGGCTACAGAGGCTTGCGTCGGCTGAACTCCCGATCTATTCTGTTCCCCAATGGTTTTAGGGTATATTGGTATATATAGGAGGAAGAAATACGTCAGGGGAGCCACGAGGGGCCCACGAGGGTGGAGAGCGCGCCTAGGGGGTGGGCGCGCCCCCCTGCCTCGTGCCTTCCTCGTTGATCCCCTGACGTGCACTCCAAGTCTCCCGGATTGCTTTCTTTCCAAAAATAACTTTCCCGAAGATTTCATTCCGTTTGGACTGTGTTTGATATTCCTTTTCTTCGAAACACTGAAACAAGGGAAAAAACAGGAACTGGCACTGGGCTCTGGGTCAATAGGTTAGTCCCAAAAATCATATAAAAGTGCTTAGTAAAGCCCATAAACATCCAAAACAGATAATATAATAGCATGGAACAATAAAAAATTATAGATACGTTGGAGACGTATCAGCATCCCCAAGCTTAATTCCTGCTCGTCCTCGAGTAGGTAAATGATAAAAACAGAATTTTTGATGTGGAATGCTACTTGGCATAATTTTTTAATGTAACCCTCTTAATTGTGGTATGAATATTCAGATCCGAAAGATTCAATATAAAAGTCCATATTGACATAAAAGTAATAATACTTCAAGCATACTAACTAAGCAATTATGTCCTCTCAAAATAGCATGGCCAAAGAAAGTTCATCCCTACAAAATCATATAGTTTAGTCATGCTCCATTTTCATCACACAAGAATACTCTCATCATGCACAACCCCGATGACAAGCCAATCAATTGTTTCATACTTTAGTAATCTCAAACTTTTTTCAACTTTCACGCAATACATGAGCGTGAGCCATGGATATAGCACTATGGGTGGAATAGAATATGATGATGGGGGTTATGTGGAGAAGACAAAAAAGGAGAAAGTCTCACATCAACGAGGCTAATCAATGAGCTATGGAGATGCCCATCGATTGATGTTAATGCAAGGAGTAGGGATTGCCATGCAATGGATGCAATAGAGCTATAAATATATGAAAGCTCAACAAAAGAAACTAAGTGGGTGTGCATCCAACTTGCTTGCTCACGAAGACCTAGGGCACTTGAGGAAGCCCATTGTTGGAATATACAAGCCAAGTTCTATAATGAAAAATTCCCACTAGTATATGAAAATGACAAAACAAGAGACTTTCTATCATGAAGATTATGGTGCTACTTTGAAGCACAAGTGTGGTAAAAGGATAGTAACATTGTCCCTTCTCTCTTTTTCTCTCCTTTTTTGGGCCTTCTTCTCTTTTTTATGGCCTTTCTCTTTTTATATATATTTTTTTCTCACTTGGGACAATGCTCTAAAAATGATGATCATCACACTTCTATCTATTTACAACTCAATGATTACAACTCGATACTAGAACATAGTATGACTCTATATGAATGCCTCCGGCGGTGTACCGGGATATGCAATGAATCAAGAGTGACATGTATGAAAGAATTATGAATGGTGGCTTTGCCACAAATACTATGTCAACTACATGATCATGCAAAGCAATATGACAATAATGGAGCGTGTCATGATGAATGAAACGGTGGAAAGTTGCATGGCAATATATCTCGGAATGGCTATGGAAATTCCATAATAGGTAGGTATGGTGGTTGTTTTGGGTAAGATATAAGGAGGTTTATGTGTGAAAGAGCGTATCATATCACGGGGTTTGGATGCACCGGCGAAGTTTGCACCAACTCTCAATGTGAGAAAGGGCAATGCACGGTACCGGAGAGGCTAGCAATAATGGAAAGGTGAGAGTGCGTATAATCCATGGACTCAACATTAGTCATAAAGAACTCACATACTTATTACAAAAATCTACAAGTCATCAAAAACCAAGCACTACGCGCATGCTCCTAGGGGGATAGATTGGTAGGAAAAGACCATCGCTCGTCCCCGACCGCCACTCATAAGGAGGACACTCAAAGAACACCTCATGTTTCAAATTTGTTACATAACGTTTACCATACGTGCATGCTATGGGACTTGCGAACTTCAACACAAGTAGTTCTCAAATTCACAACTACTCAACTAGCACAACTTTGATATCACTACCTCAATGTCTCAAAACAATCATCAATCATCAAACTTCTCTTAGTATTCAACACACTCATAAGAAAGTTTTTACTAGTCTTGAATACCTAGCATGTTAGGATTAAGAAAATTACCATGCTGTTTAAGACTCTCAAAATAATATAAGTGAAGCATGAGAGAATAATAGTTTCTATAAAACAAAACCACACCGTGCTCTAAAAGATATAAGTGAAGCACTAGAGCAAAAACTATATAGCTCAAAAGATATAAGTGAAGATCAATGAGTAGTCGAATAATTATGCAACTATGTGAAGACTCTCCCATTTAATAATTTCGTCTTGGTATTTTATTCAAACAGCAAGAAAGGCTAAAGAAAATAAAATGACGCTCCAAGCAAAACACATATCATGTGGTGAATAAAAAATATAGCTCCAAGTAATGTTACCGATGAACGAAGACGAAAGAGGGGATGCCATCCGGGGCACCCCCAAGCTTAGACGCTTGGTTATCCTTGAATATTACCTTGGGGTGCCTTGGGCATCCCCAAGCTTAGGCTCTTTCCACTCCTTATTCCATAGTCCATCGAATCTTTACCCAAAACTTGAAAACTTCACAACACAAAACTCAACACTAAACTCGTAAGCTCCGTTAGCGAAAGAAAACGAAACACTACTTCAAGGTACTGTAATGAACTCATTCTTTATTTATATTGGAGTTAAACCTACTGTATTCCAACTTCTCTATGGTTTATAAACTATTTTACTAGCCATAGATTCATCAAAATAAGCAAATAACACACAAAAAACAGAATCTGTCAAAAACAGAACAGTCTGTAGTAATCTGTAACTAACGCAAACTTCTGGAACTCCAAAAATTCTAAAATAAATGGGTGGACCTGATGAATTTGTCTAGTAATCATCTGAAAAAATAATCAACTAAATAGCACTCTCCAGTAAAAAGTATTAGCTAATCTCGTGAGCGCTAAAGTTTCTGTTTTTTTTACAGCAAGATCATAAAGATTTCACCCAAGTCTTCCCAAAGGTTCTACTTGGCACAAACACTAATTAAAACTTAAAACCACATCTAAACAGAGGCTAGATGGATTATTTATTACTAAACAGAACCAAAAAGAAAGAAACTAAAATAAAATTGGGTTGCCTCCCAACAAGCGCTATCGTTTAACGCCCCTAGCTAGGCATGATGATTTCAATGATGCTCACATAAGACATAAGAATTGAAACATAAAGAGAGCATCATGAAGAATATGAATAGCACATTTAAGTCTAACCCACTTCCTATTCATAGGGATTTTGTGATCAAACAATTTATGGGAAAAATAATCAACTAGCATAGGAAGGCAAAACAAGCATAACTTCAAAACCTTAATCACATAGAGAGGAAACTTGATATTATTGCAATTCCTACAAGCATATATTCCTCCCTCATAATAATTTTCAGTAGCATCATGAATGAATTCAACAATATAACCAGCACCTAAAGCATTCTTTTCATGATCTACTTGCATAGAAATTTTACTACTCTCCACATAAGCAAAATTCTTCTCATTCGGAATAGCGGGAGTATCATAAGAGACTTGAATACTATAAATTGTTTCCACATTAAAAGAGTAATGTTCAGAAAAAGGGTAATCATAATCATGACAAGTTTTATAAATATAATCATCACTACTTTTTATAGCATAAGTTTCATCACAATAATCATCATAAGTAGCAACTTTGTTCTCATCATAATCGATTGAAACCTCTTCCGAAATAGTGGATTCATCACTAAATAAAGTCATGACCTCTCCAAATCCACTTTCATAAATATTATAAGATTCAACATCCTCCAAAATAGTGGGATCATTACTTCATAAAGTTGACACTCTTCCAAACCCACTTTTATAAATATAATCGTCATAGGTAGAAGGCATGCTATCATCATAATAAATTTGCATGTCAAAACTTGGGAGACTAAAAATATCATCTTCATTAAACATAGCATCCCCAAGCTTGGGACAAACATTAATTTCAGCAAATATATTCTCAAAAACATCATCTTCATCAAACATAGCATCCCCAAGCTTGGGCCTTTTCATATCATAAGCATAATCACTCTCATCATTAATAGTATGGATAGCACCAATAGTATAGCAATTATCATATTCTTCCAAGCAAGTGCCAAAAAGATTTTCAAGATCATAAGAAGTATTATTATCTTCCCAATCATAATCATCACAACAAGCAATAGGCATAACGAGATCATCATCAAGTGCATCATCTTCCGGAATTATTTTTGATTCATTTCATGAGGCACAACAACAATAGGAGCAACATTATTTGGGAGAGATATCTTTTTACCTCTCTTCCTTTTTCTTTTCTTCTTCTCCACCACATCATGTGTGGGTTCAATCCTCTTTTTGGAGCTCCTTATTAATGAGATTGGTTGAATAGAAGGTTCCTCCTCGTTACCTGATTCATCATAAGAAATAATAGGAGGATATTGGGAAGTCTCTTCCCTTTCATTAATATTTTCTTCATCTTCTATTTGTTTTCTTTTCTTTATGTAGTTGGCAATATAAGGATTTTCAATGCAATTCACCGCACAATACATATAAATTTCTTCTACATCAAAATGAAGAACTCTATCAAGGGCAAATTCTGGAATGACCTTAGTTATACGTTTCATTTCTTCATAACCCAAGAGCAAACTAAGTTCATTATGATGTGTAAGGGAAATCAAGTCATCGCAATTTTTGTACACAATACGATCATGAAACAATTTGCATTGGGTACTCAAATGATCATGTTCATTGCAAAGTTCACAAGTACGACTAAGAAAAAATAAATTTCCAGCACAAACATCTAGCCTTTCTTGCAACCATTTAGTTTCCAAATACTTATGCCTCTTGCAAAATCTATCTTCTCTATTTGGTATGTATTTGCAAACTCTATGCACTCCACAAAAATCGACATGCTTATAAGACATATTTTCATCATGACTAGTGCAATCATCATTAGTACCATGGATATTCAAGGAGTTCATACTAACAACATTGCAAGCATGCTCATCATTCAAAGATTTAGTGCCAAACATTTTATTGACTTCTTCTTCTAGCACTTGAGCAGAATTTTCCTTTTCATCATACTTACGAAAGACATTAAAAAGATGAAGCGTATGAGACAAACTCAATTCCATTATTTTGTAGTTTTCTTTTATAAACTAAACTAGTGATAAAACAAGAAACTAAAAGATTCGATTGAAAGATCTAAAGATATACCTTCAAGCACTCACCTCCCCGGCAACGGCGCCAGAAACTAGCTTGATGTCTACTACGCAACCTTCTTCTTGTAGACGTTGTTGGGCCTCCAAGTGCAGAGGTTTGTAGGACAGTAGCAAATTTCCCTCAAGTGGATGACCTAAGGTTTATCAGTCCGTGGGAGGCGTAGGTTGAAGATGGTCTCTCTCAAACAACCCTACAACCAAATAACAAAGAGTCTCTTGTGTCCCCAACACACCCAATACAATGGTAAATTGTATAGGTGCACTAGTTCGGCGAAGAGATAGTGATACAAGTGCAATATGGATGGTAGATATAGGTTTTTGTAATCTGAAAATATAAAAACAGCTAGGTAACTAATGATAAAAGTGAGCGAAAACGGTATTGCAATGCTAGGAAACAAGGCCTAGGGTTCATACTTTCACTAGTGCAAGTTCTCTCAACAATAATAACATAATTGGATCACATAACTATCCCTCAACATGCAACAAAGAGTCACTCCAAAGTCACTAATAGCGGAGAACAAACGAAGGGATTATGGTAGGGTACGAAACCACCTCAAAGTTATTCTTTCCGATCAATCCATTGGGCTATTCCTATAAGTGTCACAAACAGCCCTAGAGTTCGTAGTAAAATAACACCTTAAGACACACATCAACCAAAACCCTAATGTCACATAGATACTCCAATGTCACCTCAAGTATCCGTGGGTATGATTATACGATATGCATCACACAATCTCAGATTCATCTATTCAACCAACACATAGAACCTCAAAGAGTGCCCCAAAGTTTCTACCGGAGAATCAAGACGAGAACGTGTGCCAACCCGTATGCATAGGTTCATGGGCGGAACCCGCAAGTTGATCACCAAAACATACATCAAGTGAAACAATAGAATAACCCATTGTCACCACGGTTATCCCACGCAAGACATACATCAAGTGTTCTCAAATCATTAAAGACTCAATCCAATAAGATAACTTCAAAGGGAAAACTCAATACATTACAAGAGAGTAGAGGGGGAGAAACATCATAAAATCCAACTATAATAGCAAAGCTCGCGATACATCAACATCGTGCCAAATCAAGAACACGAGAGAGGGAGATCAAACATATAGCTACTGGTACATACCCTCAGCCCCGAGCGTGAACTACTCCCTCCTCGTCATGGAGATCGCCGGGATGATGAAGATGGCCACCGGTGAGGGTTCCCCCCTCCGGTAGGGTGCCGGAACAGGGTCCCGATTGGTTTTTGGTGGCTACAGAGGCTTGCGGCGGCGGAACTCCCGGTCTATTCTGTTCCCCGATGGTTTTAGGGTATATTGGTATATATAGGAGGAAGAAATACGTCAGGGGAGCCACGAGGGTCCCACGAGGGTGGAGGGCGCGCCCAGGGGGGTGGGTGCCCCCCTGCCTCGTGCCTTCCTCGTTGGTCCCCTGACGTGCACTCCAAGTCTCCCGGATTGCTTTCTTTCCAAAAATAACTTTCCCGAAGGTTTCATTCCGTTTGGACTCTATTTGATATTCCTTTTCTTGGAAACACTGAAACAAGGGAAAAAACAGGAACTGGCACTGGGCTCTAGGTCAATAGGTTAGTCCCAAAAATCATATAAAAGTGCTTAGTAAAGCCCATAAACATCCAAAACAGATAATATAATAGCATGGAACAATAAAAAATTATAGATACGTTGGAGACGTATCAACTGGTCAGGGCCTTCACTTCCGAAGACGAAGCGGTGGTAGTCGCGGCAGACGAAGGTGACGTGGTCAACGACGGTGATGGAGGCGTCGCCGAAGGCGGCGACGATGCCGGCGAAGACGACGACGACGCGAGCGACGCATCTGAAGGCGATGCGGCAAGCGACATATCTGGCTGATCCCATGTTCCCCTGCTGTTTTATCCTATATGCAAAAACTCGGGCGTGACCCCTAAAGATTGTGAGAGCATTTTGAGAGGGGGAGCCCATCGTGTAAACAAACCGCAACCTTCATTCTCTTATGTCAAACTGAGTGTGCGCCTTCCCGAAACCGTAAATCTGGCGGCAAGTTCCCATCGTGGCTTACCTTAGTCGGGGCGGGTCACGAACCGAATCATGAGGTCATGAGATTTCGGGACTCCTGGAGGGCCCGTCAATCCACCCGAGGGGGCCCCGCGAGGGGCGAGCACCGTCTGTGGCGTTAGCGTGCACGCGCGGCACACGTGTGCCTCGCCCGATCCAGCTCGCGAGGGGCTCGTGAGTGGAAGGCGTAGTGTGTGAGTCCAAAACAAGGCGAGAACCAGATAACGAGAAATCGCTCCGAACGAGAAAAGGCACCCCCCAGTGCGCATCAATGAAAACTCAACTTCAACTTAAATCCAAATCCAAAGGGCAAGACTACAGAAAAGAGATTCAAAGCAAATGGCCGCGTCCAGCACCTAGTCTAGTCTTCTTGTCTTCAAGTCTTCTCACTAGCGCGGAGCTAAGTGCTGCCACTAGGCGTGGGAGGGAGCCCTCGAGGCCCGAGGGCGGCTCTCCGGAGACTCCGGGGCGTGTACAGCCCCACTCATTATTACGTGAGATTGTCACGGGCGGGGATCTTCATAGGCACTGGGCCTTCTTCACAGGTACCGCCTTGCTTCATATCGCCAGACGAGGGCCCCGCCTTGTGCCGCCCTCGACCACCTTTGAGCCGACCGGCAACCAGGATGGCACAAAGGGGGGGGGGGGGAAAGGGGACGCCAGCGGCGCCCTCGGCGACCACGTGTCCTCTGCCGGGGGAAGGCTCACCGGCACCTCCCCGGCAGAGGGCCTACCTCCGGGTGACGCCTGGCTTCGCGCGCCGTGGGGAGGGGCCTTGCTCCTGTCTCCCTCCGTGCAGCCCCCAGCGTGCTTCCCCTGGCGGAAGGGGGGCCGCTGCACCTGGGTCGTCGGCCGACGTTGTGACCTGATTCACTTTCAGCCCACGGTTAGTGTAAGCCTGCTCTTGAGAGATTAGCGATACCCTGTAGTTGTTGTTGCAGGCACGGTCGTCGTGGTTCCCCGTCGGCTCCCGGAAGGCCTCAGCTTCTAGCGCCTCTTCTTCCCAGCCTTCTCCGAAGAACGAGCCAGGGTCGTCTACCGGCGTGTACTCTTGGTCCATCATGCGGGGCACGTAGGCTTCCGGGGCTGTTACCCCGAAGACCTCGCCATAGTGCCCCACACTCCACGTTGCCCGGCCCAGCGCGACGTCCTGAGGATGGTAGCGCGACATCCCGCTGGGACCATGGGAGGCGACGCTCGTGCCCATGCTTGTCCCAGGCGGCACCGGGGGGGGGGGGCCCGGCACCGCCGGCCGTGCTGGTGTCGACGAAGCCCCTAGGCACACCTGAGGGCGCATGGTTGCGGCGAGGCCCGCCGTGAGATCCCGTAGTGGTCTGAGAAGGAAGCAGATAGCAGAAAGGCGGCGCTCCCGACGTCGTCGCATCCAGCAGCTCAGCGACGCGTTCCAGCAGCGCATCCCGGCCGCTCTCCATCAGTCGGCACCGCAGCCACTCCCGCGCCACCGTGAGCACGGCCCGCATGTTCGCCTGCTCCCGGCGTGTGTGTGGCGCCGTTGCTGCGGCGTGGCTTGCGGCCCTTGCCGCGGCTCGCGCTTGTCGTTGAGTGAGGGTGGACGGCGCCCCGCCACGCCGCCCGCACCCTGCGGCGTTAGGCGGCGCTCGGGCCACCTGGAGCGCGGGGTTGAGGTCTTCATGGGCAGGTGGCGCCGCCCGGGCTGGCCAGGCTTCCCAGCGGTCGGAGTTGGCCCTCGGGTCGCCGGACATCGGGGCCGCGGAGCGTCGGCGGGTCGATTGGCGGGGAAGAGGCTCCGGCGCACCCCTACCTGGCGCGCCAAATGTCGGATCACGGGTTCCGGCAAAACCCTCAAGGTTCGAACACTGGGGTGCACGTGAAGATTTCCTCCCTACCGATCCACGCCATAGCTCGCTAAGATCTCGCGGACGAACTCGACAAACTCGCAGCACAAAGGACACAAGATTTATACTGATTCGGGCCACCGTTGTGGTGTAATACCCTACTCCAGTGTGGTGGTGGTGGATTGCCTCTTGGGCTGATGGAGAACAGTACCAGGGGAAGAACAGCCTCCTGAGGTTGAGGTGTTCTTGTGCTTGGCGAACTTGTGTGGGTGAGATGCCACTTAATGGGTTATCAGATGCCCCCTACTGTGGTGGCTAGCTCTACTTATATAGGCCCTGGTCCTCTCCCCAAATATTGAGCAGGAAGGGAGCCAATAACGGCCAATTTGAAAGGGGACAGCTAGCACAGCTTATCCTAACAAAAGCGGACTTCACCTGCGAAAGGCTCTGGTGGTGACGCCGTCTTGGGTTCCATGGTGACCTCCATTCTGCCGTCCTGCTGGTCTTTGTCTTGTTGCACTGACATGGAAACCTTTGCTTGATGCCTCGGTACTCTGCGCCTGCGCTTGCCTCCTTAGCACCAAAGAGGAAAATAGGACACTGCGTGCGCTGGCGCCCGCCTGATCTTGATCGTCATGGCTCATGTCACGAGAGCCTCACGAGGTTTACCCTGCCTTGATTTCTCCGCTCCTCGCGAGGCGGCCTGGTGAGGCCACTCCTAAGGAGGTCTTGCATCGTCCGCCCCGCGAGGCATGGCCCCTCGCGAGGGTCTTGAATGTCTCGCTGATGAAGATGGGCCGTACAGGCCTGCAGCACATCAACGCCGTGGGCCGCAGGAAGGCAAGTCTGGGGACCCCCGTTCCCAGAACGCCGACAATCACTCTCCATAAGATCATTATATGATCTTTTTATTCCTTTATTTTATTTTATGATCATAGCAAGAAAGCAAAACCCTCAACTCGAAACTACTCTTTATTATATATAACTCACAGACTCGATTACATAGATAGAGATCAAAACAGAACTCAAAGCTAGATCATACTAAAAACTTTATTCTACTAGATCAAGATATAACCAAAAGGATCAAACTAAGAAAAACAATAAAGGTAAAGGTGTGATGGTGACGCGATACCGGGGCATCTCCCCCAAGCTTGGCAGTTGCCAAGGGGAGTGCCCATACCCATGTATTTATGTACCTTTCTTCGGAGGTGGTGATGATGGAGTTGTTGATGTGGTAGGCTTGTCATCCATCTTCCAGGGAATAGGCTCACCATCATAGAAGGATGAACGAGTCTCCGGGATCCAGAAATCTGCAGCCAAACTCATCCTCTTAAATCTGTATTCATGCTCATAGTTTTGGTTTTGCAAGTCATAGATCTGGGCTTGGAGATGCTCGATTTTTTCATGAAGCTTGAAGATGGCCTCCCCAATGTTCTTGGCATCCAGCTTGTGATTGTTGGGAAATTCCACGATCATCAAGTGATTGGCGTTGAGTCCACGTTCCACCATCCCTTGGCACTTGAAAACTTGCTGCTCCATTGCTTCGAGTCTTGTCTCCCGCTTCCGATCTTCTTTGGCCCTTCAACATCGCGGATGTGCAGCACTCCCTCACGCATCTCAATGGTTTGAGGGTGTTGCAGCACCTCCGCAAAGTAGGGGTTGATGACCTTCTCAAAAAACTTGTCCTTGGGGGCGCTTGGAGACGTCATGGTGATCTGGATCTGTCAGAGAAACAACTCGAAAAAAGAACAAAGGATTTTGTCGTGGTACGGTGGTCAAAACCTTCGGGAGATTATATAATGAATTTTTACCGACAAAAAGAAGTATCTGTTGGGGAACGTAGTAATTTCAAAAAAATTCCTACGCACACGCAAGATCATGGTGATGCATAGCAACGAGAGGGGAGAGTATAGTCCACGTACCCTCGTAGACCGAAAGCGGAAGCGTTAGCACAACGCGGTTGATGTAGTCGTACGTCCTCACGATCCGACCGATCAAGTACCGAACGTACGACACCTCCGAGTTCAGCACACGTTCAACTCGATGACGTCCCGCGAACTCCGATCCAGCAGAGCTTGACGGGATAGTTCCGTCAGCACGACGGCGTGATGACGGTGATGATGTTGCTACCGACACAGGGCTTTGCCTAAGCACCGCTACGATATGACCGAGGTGGAATATGGTGGAGGGGGGCACCGCACACGGCTGGGAGAGATCAACAGATCAACTTGTGTGTCTAGAGGTGCCCCCTGCCCCCGTATATAAAGGAGCAAGGGGGAGGCCGGCCGGCCCCTTGTGGGCGCGCCAGGAGGAGTCCTCCTCCTCCTAGTAGGAGTAGGACTCCCCTCTTTCCTACTCCTACTAGGAGGGGGAAAGGAAGGGGAGAGGGAGAAGGAAAAGGGGGGCGCCGCCCCCTCTCCTAGTCCAATTCGGACCAGAGGGGGAGGGGCACGCGGCCTGCCCTAGGCCGGCCCTCTGTCTCTCCACTAAGGCCCATAAGGCCCACTATTTCTCCCGGGGGTTCCGGTAACCCTCCGGCACTCCGGTTTTCTCCGAAACCACCCGTAACACTTCCGGTTTACGAATATAGTCGTCCAATATATCAATCTTTATGTCTCGACCATTTTGAGACTCCTCGTCATGTCGGTGATCATATCCGGGACTCCGAACTACCTTCCATACATAAAAACACAAAAACTCATAATACCGATCATCACAAAACTTTAAGCGTGCGGACCTTACGGGTTCGAGAACTATGTAGACATGACCGAGACACGTCTCCGGTCAATAACCAATAGCGGAACCTGGATGCTCATATTGGATCCTACATATTCTATGAAGATCTTTATCGGTCAAACCGCATAACAACATACGTTGTTCCCTTTGTCATCGGTATGTTACTTGCCCAAGGTTCGATCGTTGGTATCTCAATACCTAGTTCAATCTTATTACCGGCAAGTCTCTTTAGTCGTTCCATAATACATCATCCCGCAACTAACTCATTAGTTACAATGCTTGCAAGGCTTATAGTGATGTGTGTTACCGAGTGGGCCCAGAGATACCTCTCCGACAATCGGAGTGACAAATCCTAATCTCAAAATACGCCAACTCAACAAGTACCTTCGGAGACACTTGTAGAGCACCTTTATAATCACCTAGTTACGTTGTGATGTTTGGTAGCACACAAAGTGTTCCTCCGGTAAATGGGAGTTGCATAATCTCATAGTCATAGGAACATGTATATGTCATGAAGAAAGCAATAGCAACATACTAAACGATCAAGTGCTAAGCTAACGGAATGGGTCAAGTCAATCACATCATTCTCCTAATGATGTGATCCCGTTAATCAAATGACAATTCATGTCTATGCTAGGAAACATAACCATCTTTGATCAACGAGCTAGTCAAGTAGAGGCATACTAGTGACACTCTGTTTGTCTATCTATTCACACATGTATCATGTTTCCAGTTAATACAATTCTAGCATGAATAATAAACATTTATCATGATATAAGGAAATAAATAATAACTTTATTATTGCCTCTAGGGCATATTTCCTTCAGTCTCCCACTTGCACTAGAGTCAATAATCTAGATTACACAATAATGATTCTAACACCCATGGAGCCTTGGTGCTGATCATGTTTTGCTCGTGGAAGAGGCTTAGTCAACGGGTCTGCAACATTCAGATCCGTATGTATCTTTCAAATCTCCATGTCTCCCACATGGACTTGATCCCGGATGGAGTTGAAGCGTCTCATGATGTGCTTGGTTCTCTTGTGAAATCTGGATTCCTTTGCCAAGGCAATTGCACCAGTATTGTCACAAAAGATATTCATTGGACCCGATGCACTAGGTATGACACCTAGATCGGATATGAACTCCTTCATCCAGACTCCTTCATTCGCTGCTTCCGAAGCAGCAATGTACTCCGCTTCACACGTAGATCCCGCCATGACGCTTTGTTTAGAACTGCTCCAACTGACAGCTCCACCGTTTAATATAAATACGTATCCAGTTTGCGATTTACAATCGTCCGGATCAGTGTCAAAGCTTGCATCAACGTAACCATTTACGATGAGCTCTTTGTCACCTCCATAAACGAGAAACATATCCTTAGTCCTTTTCAGGTATTTCAGGATGTTCTTGACCGCTGTCTAGTGATCCACTCCTGGATTACTTTGGTACCTCCCTGCTAAACTAATAGCAAGGCACACATCAGGTCTCGTACACAGCATTGCATACATGATAGAGCCTATGGCTGAAGCATAGGTCTTTCATTTTCTCTCTATCTTCTGCAGTGGTCGGGCATTGAGTCTGACTCAACTTCACACCTTGTAACACAGGCAAGAATCCTTTCTTTGCCTGATCCATTTTGAACTTCTTCAAAACTTTGTCAAGGTATGTGCTTTGTGAAAGTCCAATTAAGCTTCTTGATCTATCTCTATAGATCTTGATGCCCAATATGTAAGCAGCTTCACCGAAGTCTTTCATTGAAAAACTCTTATTCAAGTATCCTTTTATGCTATCCAGAAATTCTACATCATTTCCAATCAACAACATGTCATCTACATATAATATTAGAAATGCTACAGAGCTCCCACTCACTTTCTTGTAAATACAGCTTCTCCAAAAGTCTGTATAAAACCATATGCTTTGATCACACTATCAAAACGTTTATTCCAACTCCGAGAGGCTTGCACCAGTCCATAATTGATCGCTGGAGCTTGCACACTTTGTTAGCACCCTTTGGATCGATAAAACCTTCAGGTTGCATCATATACAACTCTTCTTCCACAAATCCATTCAGGAATGCAGTCTTTACATCCATTTGCCAAATTTCATAATCATAAAATGCGGCAATTGCTAACATGATTTGGACGGACTTAAGCATCGCTATGGGTGAGAGCGTCTCATCGTAGTTAACTCCTTGAACTTGTCGGAAACCTTTCGCAACAAGTCGAGCTTTGTAGACAGTAACATTACCGTCAGCGTCGGTCTTCTTCTTGAAGATCCATTTATTCTCTATGGCTTGCCGATCATTGGGCAAGTCAACCAAAGTCCACACTTTCTTCTCATACATGGATCCCATCTCAGATTTCATGGCTTCAAGCCATTTTGCAGAATCTGGGCTCATCATCGCTTCCTCATAGTTCATAGGTTCGTCATGGTCTAGTAACATGACCTCCAGAACAGGATTACCGTACCACTCTAGTGCGGATCTTAATCTGGTTGACCTACGAGGTTCGGTAGTAACTTGATCTGAAGTTTCATGATAATCATCATTAACTTCCTCACTAATTGGTGTAGGTGGCACATGAACCGGTTTCTGTGATGAACTACTTTCCAATAAGGGAGCAGGTACAGTTACCTCATCAAGTTCTACTTTCCTCCCACTCACTTCTTTTGAGAGAAACTCCTTCTCTAGAAAGGATCCAAGTTTAGCAAAAAAAGTCTTGCCTTCGGATCTGTGATAGAAGGTGTACCCAACAGTCTCCTTTGGGTATCCTATGAAGACACATTTCTCTGATTTGGGTTCGAGCTTATCAGGTTGAAGCTTTTTCACATAAGCATCGCAGCCCCAAACTTTAAGAAACGACAACTTTGGTTTCTTGCCAAACCATAGTTCATAAGGTGTCGTCTCAACGGATTTAGATGGTGCCCTATTTAACTTGAATGCAGCCGTCTCTAAAGCATAACCCCAAAATGATAGCGGTAAATCAGTAAGAAACATCATAGATCACACCATATCTAGTAAAGTACGATTACGACGTTCGGACACACCATTACGCTGTGGTGTTCCAGGTGGCGTGAGTTGCGAAACTATTCCGCATTGTTTCAAATGAAGACCAAAATCGTAACTCAAATATTCTCCTCCACGATCATATCGTAGAAACTTTGTTTTCTTGTTACGATGATTTTCCACTTCACTCTGAAATTCTTTGAACTTTTCAAATGTTTCAGACTTATGTTTCATTAAGTAGATATACCCATATCTGCTTAAATCATCTGTGAAGGTGAGAAAATAACGATATCCGCCGCAAGCCTCAATATTCATCGGACCACATACATCAGTATGTATGATCTCCAACAAATCTGTTGCTCGCTCCATTGTTCCGGAGAACGGAGTTTTAGTCATCTTGCCCATGAGGCATGGTTCGCAAGTACCAAGTGATTCCAAAAGTCCATCAGTATGGAGTTTCTTCATGCCGCTTTACACCAATATGACCTAAACGGCAGTGCCACAAATAAGTTGCACTATCATTATCAAGGAACACATTAATATTCAACGGAACAACAGCACGGGCCATTATCTACAATTAACATAGACAAGCAAGATACTATCAGGTACTAAGTTCATGATAAATTTAAGTTCAATAAATCATATTACTTAAGAACTCCCACTTAGATAGACATCCCTCTAATCATCTAAGTGATCACGTGATCCAAATCAACTAAACCATGTCCGATCATCACGTGAGATGGAGTAGTTTCAATGGTGATCATCACTATGTTGATCATATCTTCTATATGATTCACGCTCGACCTTTCGGTCTCATTGTTCCGAGGCCATATCTGCATATGCTAGGCTCGTCAAGTTTAACCTGAGTATTCCGCATGTGCAAAACTGTCTTGCACCCATTGTATTTGAACATAGAGCTTATCACACCCGATCATCACGTGGTGTCTCAGCACGAAGAACTTTCGCAACGGTGCATACTCAGGGAGAACACTTATACCTTGAAATTTAGTGAGAGATCATCTTATAATGCTACCGCCGATCTAAGCAAAATAAGATGCATAAAAGATAAACATCACATGCAATCAATATAAGTGATATGATATGGCCATCATCATCTTGTGCTTGTGATCTCCATCTCCGAAGCACCGTCATGATCACCATCGTCACCGGCGCGACACCTTGATCTCCATCGTAGCATCGTTGTCGTCTCGCCAAATATTGCTTCTACGACTATCGCTACCACTTAGTGATAAAGTAAAGCATTACAGGGCGATTGCATTGCATACAATAAAGCGACAACCATATGGCTCCTGCCAGTTGCCGATAACTCGGTTAAAAAACATGATCATATCATACAATACAATATAGCATCATGTCTTGACCATATCACATCACAACATGCCCTGCAAAAACAAGTTAGACATCCTCTACTTTGTTGTTGCAAGTTTTACATGGCTGCTATGGGCTGAGCAAGAACCGTTCTTACCTACGCATCAAAACCACAACAATAGTTCGTCAAGTTAGTGATGTTTTATCCTTCTCAAGGACCGAGCGTAGTCACACTCGGTTCAACTAAAGTTGGAGAAACCGACACCCGCCAGCCACCTATGTGCAAAGCACGTCGGTAGAACCAGTCTCGCGTAAGCGTACGCGTAATGTCGGTCCGGGCCGCTTCATCCAACAATACCGCCGAACCAAAGTATGACATGCTGGTAAGCAGTATGACTTGTATCGCCCACAACTCACTTGTGTTCTACTCGTGCATATAACATCTACGCATAAACCTGGCTCTGATACCACTGTTGGGGAATGTAGTAATTTTAAAAAAAAAATCTATGCACATGCAAGATCATGGTGATGCATAGCAACGAGAGGGGAGAGTATCATCCACATACCCTTGTAGACCGAAAGCGAAAGCGTTAGCACAACACAGTTGATGTAGTTGTACGTCATCACGATCCGACCGATCAAGTACCGAACGTACGACACCTCCGAGTTCAGCACACGTTCAACTCGATGACGTCCCGCGAACTCCGATCCAGCAGAGCTTCATGGGAGAGTTTCGTCAGCACGACGGCGTGATGACGGTGATGATGTTGCTACCGACGCAGGGCTTTGCCTAAGCACCGCTACGATATGACTGAGGTGGAATATGGTGGAGGGGGCACCGCACACGGCTGGGAGAGATCAACAGATCAACTTGTGTGTCTAGAGGTGCCCCCTGCCCCCGTATATAAAGGAGCTAGGGGGAGGCCGGCCGGCCCCTTGTGGGCGCACCAGGAGGAGTCCTCCTCCTCCTAGTAGGAGTAGGACTACCCTCTTTCCTACTCCTACTAGAGGGCAAAAGGAAGGGGGAGAGGGAGAAGGAAAAGGGGGGCGCCGCCCCCCCTCTCCTAGTCCAGTTCGGACCACAGGGGGAGGGGCGCGCGGCCTGCCCTAGGCCATCACTCTCTCTCTCCACTAAGGCCCATAAGGCCCACTATTTCTCCCGGGGGGGGTTCCGGTAACCCTCCGGCACTCCGGTTTTCTCCGAAACCACCCGGAACACTTCCGGTGTACGAATATAGTCGTCCAATATATCAATCTTTATGTCTCGACCATTTCGAGACTCCTCTTCATGTCGGTGATCATATCCGGGACTCCGAACTACCTTCCGTACATCAAAACACAAAAACTCATAATACCGATCATCACAAAACTTTAAGCGTGCGGACCCTACAGGTTCGAGAACTATGTAGACATGGCCGAGACACGTCTCCGGTCGATAACCAATAGCGGAACCTGGATGCTCATATTGGCTCCTACATATTCTACGAAGATCTTTATCGGTCAAACCGCATAACAACATACGTTGTTCCCTTTGTCATCGGTATGTTACTTGGCCGAGGTTCGATCGTCGGTATCTCAATACCTAGTTCAATCTCGTTACCGGCAAGTCTCTATACTCGTTCCATAATACATCATCCCGCAACTAACTCATTAGTTACAATGCTTGCAAGGCTTATAGTGATGTGTATTACCGAGTGGGCCCGGAGATACCTCTCTCACAATCGGAGTGACAAATCCTAATCTCGAAATACGCCAACCCAACAAGTACCTTTGGAGACACCTGTAGAGCACCTTTATAATGACCCAGTTACGTTGTGATGTTTGGTAGCACACAAAGTGTTCCTCCGGTAAACGGGATTTGCATAATCTCATAGTCATAGGAACATGTATAAGTCATGAAGAAAGCAATAGCAACATACTAAACGATCAAGTGCTAAGCTAACGGAATGGGTCAAGTCAATCACATCATTCTCCTAATGATGTGATCCCATTAATCAAATGACAACTCATATCTATGGCTAGGAAACATAACCATCTTTGATCAACGAGCTAGTCAAGTAGAGGCATACTAGTGACACTCTGTTTGTCTATGTATTCACACATGTATCATGTTTCCGGTTAATACAATTCTAGCATGAATAATAAACATTTATCATGATATAAGGAAATAAATAATAACTTTATTATTGCCTCTAGGGCATATTTCCTTGAGTATCGTGCAAGAAAATGGAGTCCGGAGGGGACACGAGGTGGCGGCAAGGTACAGGGGCGCTCCCCCTGCCTTGCCACTTCCTCGTGCATTTTCCGGACTACTTTTAATTTTCCTATTTTTTGAAATATTCCAAAACAGAGAAAATTTGCCATTAGAACAATTTTGGAGTCGGTTTACTTACCGTACCACATACCTATTCCTTTTCGGAGTCTGAAACGTTCTGGAAAGTATCCCTTATGTACTCCTCCGGTGTTATGGTATTGATAATATTTGTCTCAACATTTATGGGAGTACCTGAAATATAATGTTTGATTCTTTGACCGTTTACCACCTTCGGGTTAGTTCCTTTGGCGTTGTTAATCTTGATGGCACCAGAATGGTAAGCCTCCTCGATAATGTAAGGACCTTCCCATTTAGAGAGAAGCTTTCCTGCAAGAAATCTTAAACGAGAGTTGTATAGCAAAACATGATCACCTACATTAAACTCATGCTTTTGTATCCTTTTGTCATGCCATCTTTTAACCTTTTCTTTAAACAACTTGGCATTCTCATAGGCTTGGGTTCTCCATTCAACAAGCGAGCTAATGTCAAATAACCTCTTCTCGCCGGCAAGCTTGAAATCATAGTTGAGATCTTTGATTGCCCAATCAGCCTTATGTTCTAGTTCAAGAGGTAAGTGACATGCTTTTCTATAAACCATTTTATACGGAGGCATACCCATAGGGTTCTTATAAGCAGTTCTATAAGCCCATAATGCATCATCAAGTTTCTTAGACGAATTCTTTCTAGATCTATTAACAATCTTTTGCTAAATCAATTTAATCTCTCTATTGCTCAATTCTACTTGACCACTAGACTAAGGGTGATATGGGGATGCAATTCTATAGTTGACATCATATTTAGCAAGCATGTTACGAAAAGCACCATGAATAAAATGTGAACCACCATCAGTCATCAAATATCTAGGGACTCCAAACCTCGAAAAATAACTTCTTTAAGCATCTTAATAGAGGTGTTATGATCGACACTACTAGTTGGAATAGCCTCCACCCACTTAGTAATGTAATCAACAACAATTAAAATATGTGTATACCCATTAGAGGAGCCATATAATCAAAGCCCCAAACATCAAATGGTTCAATAACGAGTGAATAATTCATAGGCATTTCCCAACGTCTACTAATATTGCCATTTCTCTGGCATTCATCACAAGACAAGACAAACTTACGAGCATCCTTGAAGAGAGTAGGCCAATAAAAACCAAATTGTAATACCTTATGCGCGGTTCTATCTCTAGCATGGTGTCCTCCGTAGTCCTCGGAGTGGCACTTGCGTAGGATCTGTTCCTGTTCACGCTCAGGTAGACAACATCTAATAACACCATCTACTCCTTCTTTATAAAGGTGTGGGTCATCCCAAAAGTAATGTCTTAAATCATATAAAAACTTTTTCTTTTACTGGTATGTGAAACTAGGTGGTATAAATTTAGCAACAATGTAATTAGCATAATCAGCATACCATGGAGTATTATGAGAAGCATTGATGACAGCTAATTGCTCATCAGGAAAGCTATCATCAATAGGCAGTGGGTCATCAAGAACATTTTCTAACCTAGACAAGTTGTCTGCAACGGGGTTCTTAGCTCCTTTTCTATCAATAATATGCAAATAAAATTCTTGCAGCAAGAGAACCCATCTAATAAGTCCAGGTTTAGCATCTTTCTTTTCCATAAGATATTTAATTGCAGCATGATCAGTGTGAACATTTACTTTGGAATCAACAATATAAGATCTGAACTTATCACAAGCAAAAACAACTTCTAAAAATTATTTTTCAGTAGTAGCATAATTTCTCTGGGCACTGTATAGAGTATTACTAGCATAATGTATAACATTCAATTTCTTATCAACTCTTTGTCCTAGAACAGCACCAACATCATAATCACTAGCATCACACATAATCTCAAAGGGTAAATTCCAATCAGGTGGTTGAACAATAGGTGAAGAAATCAAGGCTTTCTTAAGTATTTCAAATGCTTCTACACAGTCATCATCAAAAACAAAAGGAACATCTTTTTGCAAGAGATTAGTGAGAGGCCTAGAAATTTTGGAGAAGTCTTCAATAAACCTCCTATAGAAACTAGCATGACCAAGGAAACTTCTTATACCTTTGATATCTGTAGGACACGGCATCCTTTCAATAGCATCTACTTTAGCTTTATCAACTTCAATACCTCTTTCAGAATTTTTATGCCCCAAGACAATACCTTCATTACCCATAAAGTGGCATTTCTCCCAATTCAAGACAAGATTAGTTTCTTCACACACTACTGCAGGATGCTGCTAACGCGACACTACAATCAGGGACCCTTCGAGAAATTGTGTGCGATGCAATAATCGCAAACGGTGGTGTATGAAAACCGTCAGAAATGTATAAAACGTTTGCGACGACGGATGCATCAAACACGGTTCACGTTTTAGTTGCATGTGCGATGAAGGGCATACGGTTCAGTTCAATTAACTGTTTGCAATGAGGAGGAACAAAAGAAACAGGCAGCCAGATGAAGGCATGTGCGATACACATCATACAGTTCACTCGGATGAACTGTTTGTGATTAGGCAACACAAAAGAAACGGGCAGCCAGATGAAGGTGTGTGCGATATACAGCGTACGGTTCACTCGGATGAATTGTTTGTGATTAGGCAACACAAAAGAAACGGTCAGCTAGATCAAGGTGTGTGCGATATACGCATGCGGTTCACTCGGCCCTTGTCATTAGTGTGTGACCTCTGTGGCAACCGTTCGCTCCCCAGGCGCCTCTTCGTGTACCGTGGAAACCGTCCACCACCTCTACGCCTTTAATTCCCTCTCGATTTGGAACTGCTATCGCACGCTCTTCCTCCCTCCATTTGCCTTCACCCTTCCTTCCGCCATTGTTCGATCATCTTCTCCATGGAGGGAACAGGCCGGAAATGACCCTGTTATTCTTGCCCCGATCTGAATGATGATGTGGTGGAGGAACTCATTGATCGGTGCAACGTCATCACCTCGGCTAGCATGGCAGGTTCGTTCAAGACCATTCTCGACTCAACTAATAACATCATTACAAGGAACCCAAGGGTCCAGGAGCGGTTTGATCTCCCCTATCTTCTTCGCCGTGACCCTGCTGAGTGGCGCGGGGACGAGGGAAGCCTCGCCTTGTGCAAGTTGATGCCGCTTGATAATGACACGTATGATGTTAAGATGCCATCGCTTGAGGGCAAGGCTTGGGCAGGCGCAAATGGAGATTGGGTTGTTTATATTGGGTACAACTGCGACTGGGAACTTGTGAATGTGTACACTCGTCACCGGGTTCCACTTCCAAAAATCTCAGACTGCTGCCCAGAGGTTGAGTACACCGGTATTCTACATGAGTTCAAATACGATCATGGTGACTGTCATCTATGGAAGATAGCAATTTGTCAAGTTCCCAACCGCTCTTGGGATTACACGAACTATGAAGTTGTTGCTATCTTTGACAAGCTTGTTGCCGTCCTTACTTCCACGCCTCGATGGATATTGCTCAAAAATCAATTTTTGTACATGGATGAGTACTGTGATGCAATTCAATACGAGGGTCTTGTGTTTGCTGCCACCACTCGTGGCACTATTTTTGCATGGAACCCTGATGCTTTCGGTATGTTTGTCTTCCACCGTAATTATAATTGTTTCATCCACATGCATGCGAGTTAGCTAGTTTCCCTTTACTAATTAATTAACCTTCTTGTGTTTCCAAGATCCTGTGAACATTCCACCACCTATACTTGAAAAAATTTATAACCAAGGGGCAGATGACAATGCTGATGATCACAAGCATGAGGACGAGCAGGACCCATATACTCAGTGGCGCCTGGCAACTTATTCCGATGGATCACCTCTTCTTGTCTGTATACAGGACACTGCTGATGTTACTAAGGAAGCAGGTGTTGTCTCGCATGGTCGCACTCTCCGAACCTATTCCAACATCTGTTGCAGGGTATTCAGGATGGATACTAGTGTACTAGCGCCAACACCTTCTCGCTGGTTCAATATTGAAAGTCTTGGAGGAAACTCGCTCTTCCTTGGACAAAACTATCCAATGATGGTGGAAGGCGATCCAGCTGCTGTTGGCACAACGTTACTACCATTTATGAGAAGCAATTGTATCTATACCTCGGACATTGCTATGCTTTCCTACCATCCCAATATGGGTCTTGACATAGGCCGCTTCAGCCTGGATGATCAGTTCTGCGTTGGTCTCGAGTTGACAGTAGCTGGCCCTTCCCAGAGAATCACTTCTGGTTCAAAGCAAGCGTTTCCAACACCGACGAATGGTTGAGCTGAAGTTCATTTCCTCGCTTAGTTATTTGTTGTGTGAGAAAAACTTTACTTTACTAGAATGTTTTATTGGAAATGATCTACAATCCAACGTGTATCCTAGTTGTCGTTGTGGGCTGATGACTTGTTGTATGTAATCAATGGTACATTTGCATATGCGTCCATCAACTCACGCCTGCTAGTGGTGTCCATATGAACAGTGCTAGTGATTTTAGTTGCAAAAATTAGATAGTACTAGTGATTTTTAGCTGCATATTTTGACAAATCGCAGTGTTACAAGGTTGACTAATGGCAATGTTACTAGATAAACAAATGTCAATCTTTCCAGTTGACAAATGGCAACATACGCAAAATGACAGATATGCAAATCTTACCCAATTGTTTGTACGTGGTTGCACACGGGTCATGCAAAACAACCGTTTGCGTTGAAGGGATGCAGAAATCCTGCTCGGCACGTTTTCCCTTGGCTTCCTGGGGAAGCTATCGGTTTGCATCAAGGTGTTCTAACTAAAACGTTTGCGATGAGTGTTTTATATTTAAAAACCATTGACATTTTTTCAAAAGAAAATTGTTTGATAAGTCTGTACATTAAGAGAGAAAAAGGGAAGTTCGTTCAAACCATATATTTCATTCAGTAACACTACGAATTTATATTCATATGATTGAGAATTCGAGATACAGTATTAAACCCCAAAAAAACAATTTCCGGCGGCGGCAGAGGCAGCGTGCCACGCCGTCGTTGTCGTTGTCATCCTCCGGGACGCCGTTGGTGAAGTCTTCAAGGCAGCACAAAATGTTCTTCACTTGTAAATCAAACATCATGTCGTCACGCGATCGACGGGCGGGGCACGGGAGGACGGCAACTGGCGCCGCTGAGAGGTAGCGGTCGACGGCAGTGTCCCATGCCGCTGAGGGGGGCGCGCGCACGAGCACGGGCGTGGCGGGTGCAGCCAAACGCACGGGGGCCGGCGCCACGATGGGTGGAGAGGCGCGCACTGGCATGGGCGTTGGCGCTGGCATGTACACGAGCTCGCGCGGGTCCACGGAGACCTCGCTGACGCCTGCGGCTTCCAGCTCTGTGATAGTGCTCGGAGGCCAGCCCGTCAATGCTACGGGGATGGGAGCGGGGACGGGAGCGGGGGCAGCAACCGCCGCGGCCAGCTCATTCTGGGCCATGTCCATGAGGCCCCATTCCTCCTTATTTTCTATATCCTCCGGCTTGGAGTCGACTTCACCAAACTTGAAGACTAGTGGAAGATGATCGTTCTGCGCCATGGCATTGGTGGAGGTCTATGGGAGGGAGGGGAATGGGAGGCGAACAGTAAGGCCTCCCATATTAAACAGCGCCTTGAGCGCCATTAATGGAGAGGAAGGTGGGTGGCCATGGAAGTCAAAGGGCTCGCTTCCCAGTGAGCCTGCGCAACGTATAGCTCGCACGCTTCCCGTTGAGCCTGCGCATTGGAGGACAGCTTGCACGCCTCTCGGTCAGCCTGCGCACCGGACTGCGCTCGCACGCCTCCCGTTCAGTCAAGGTCAAGCAGCTGTCCGCACGACACCTCCTACATCCATTAAAACCAAGACACGTGCTGTCACGTGAATGGTTAACAGAACGCACAGGGTTTGAATTCTACAAACGTTTGAGATATTAAAGTGGCAGCTATTTTTTCAAAATGCCTTGTTGGCTGTCATTATTCGAGTGCGCCTTCTCTCAAAATGGACACGAAAAATGCCATAGCATGTCAGGTGCCATTCCATGATAGCATGCCAAGTTTCATGAATTTCAGACGAGTTTTGGATTTACTAGAATTTAAAAACCAGACATCTCAACGTTTTGCCGGCAATCAACAGTGCCCTGGTGTATGAATTTCATTCTCATCTCTTGCATGGGACCTAGAAAAATTCACCCAAGGACACAGATTAGATTTTTCAACCAACTTTAGTGCACTGGAGCATGTGCTTGTAGTTCTAATTTGAATTATGCACATAAAATGCCTAGAAAAGCTAGTTAATGCATAAAAATGTTCAAACGAACCCCGAAAATATAAAAATTGACACAACACTCCTGTTGTTCTATGTTGACACTAGAAATTTTTTGAAAGCAATAAGAGGCAATGGATATCGTTTCGTCCCCAAAGGTGGGACGTTCCCTATCGAAACCATCATGCTTGTTGTGAGAAGCTCTGGTTTGTGAGAAGCTTATACCCAAACCTGCCCCAAATAGGACAAATTTTTTACCACGGCATGTTGATGCCGCTCCATGATAGCATGCCAAGTTTCATGAATTTCAGACGAGTTTTGGATTTACTAGAATTTAAAAACCAGGCATCTCAACGTTTTGCCGGCAATCAACAGTGCCCTGGTGTTTGAATTTCATTCCCATCTCTTGCATGGGACCTAGAAATTCACCCAAGGACACATATGTGATTTTTCAACCAACTTTAGTGCATTGGAGCATGTGCTTGTAGTTCAAATTTGAATTATGCACATAAAATGCCTAGAAAACCCAGTTAATGTATAAAAAATGCCAAACGAACCCCGAAAAAGTCCAAGATTAAACACAACACTCCTGTTGTTCTATGTTGACACTAGAATTTTTTTGAAAGCAATAAGAGGCAACGAATATCGTCCCGTCCCCAAAGGTGGTACGTTCCCTATCGAAACCATCATGCTTGTTGTGAGAAGCTCCGGTTTGTGAGAAGCTTATACCCAAACCTGCCCCAAATGGGACAAAAATTTTACCACAGCATGTTGATGCTGCTCCATGATAGCATGCCAAGTTTCATGAATTTCAGACGAGTTTTGGATTTACTAGAATTTAAAAACCAGGTATCTCAATGTTTTGCCGGCAATCAACAGTTCCCTGGTGTTTTAAATTCATTCCCATCTCTTGCATGGGACCTAGAAATTCACCCAAGGACACACATGCGATTTTTCAACCAACTTTGGTGCATTGGAGCATGTGCTTGTAGTTCAAATTTGAATTATGCACATAAAATGCCTAGAAAACCCAGTTAATGTATAAAAAGGTCAAACGAACCCCGAAAAATTCATTCCCATTTCTTGCATGGGACCTAAGCATGCACTGATAGACACATATTTGATTTTTCAACCAATTTGTATGCACCGGAGCATGTGCATGTAGTTTAATTTTGAATTGTGCACGTGAAATGGCTAGAAAACTAGTTTCATGTATAAAATGTCCAAACGAACCCTGAATAATTCCAATTCTTTTATGACAGACATATAGTTGCATGTTCACTACAAATAAAAGGTCTAGCAATTCAAACAATGTCCATTGCCGCAGTGACCCCATTTTGTAATTCAAATCAAGTAGATCCCACACAGTTTATTATCACCAACCGTGTGAGATGTCGTACAAAATATCTTGGAGCACCCTCGGTGTATAGTACGCCTATGGCTTACGCGAGAAGGTGCGTCGGCTACAGTCCACAGTTGGCGTGTCAAGCACACTAGCTCACTCCCCAAAAACTCCCGCCTCTGCATCCCTCGCAATCTCGAAAATATCTATCGCCTGGAAGGTTTTAATGTTTGATAGCACATGATTAGTATGTGCGGACCGCGTGCGATGTCTGTTACTACCGCTCTGCTTCAGTCCCTTGATTAAAAATTTCAGTAGCCCCGAGATTTTACTCCCGCCTCTGCATCCCTCGCAATCTCAAAAATATCTGCTCGCCCTTGATCCAAATTTTCAGTACCCCCGCCTTGTTACTCCCGCCTAGTAAAAATTTTAGTTGCCGCAGTATTTCCTCAAACACAACCTTGCCCCCTCATCCACACACACCCCTAAACCTCCGCTCACATAGACACACACAACCCTCAAAACCATTGGTAGGTCGCCGCCATCGCCGGCGCCTCCATCCTCAACCTCTGCCTGTGTGCCGGGGAGCTTGAGGAGCCAATGGCCAAAAAGAGGTTTATCGCGGCGTTTTCACCCGACGCCGGCGAGGTGGCCGCCGAGGTGTCCCTATCGTCCTCCGCGGGCCCGATCTGCCGTTGCCGGTCCCCTGATCCGCCCGCCGCCGCGCCCCTATGCTAGTTCGAGGACTTCCCCATCCTTCCTCGGACCTGGTAGTCGACAAAGTCCTACCTCAGGGTCCGGCAGCGGCGGTCGGGGACGTGGGTCGCCGAGATTACAGATCAAGAGACCCACACCCGCCGGTGGCTCGGTAGCTTCCACACGGCCGAGCTCACGGCCATGGAGTATGACCGCTCGCAGGTCCGCTACCACGGCGCGGGAGGACCGTGAGGCGTGGGAGCGCCTCGAGGCCGAGGCTGCCGACGAGGCCTACATGCAAGACCTCTGCCGGCAGCACCCGGAGCTCGTGGAGGCGGAGCGGGCGATCTTTGCCGGCGCGGAGGGCGGCGAGGTTATCGCAATCTCCTCCGATGACGAGGTCGAAGGCGGCGGCGACAGTGGCACGGAGGTCGTCGAGGTGGGCCCCGAGGACGAGGAGATCGACGTCAATGAGTGGAGGAGTGCCTTCCCCAATGACCCCGACGACGGTACTGGCCCGGACCCGGCTCGCGGCACACCGTACATGACGAGGAAGGATTGGCTCGACCTCTACTTCTATCGAAAGTAGTTTAGCTTTGTTTAAATTTATGTTTTATGTTCGGTTATGCAAAACTATCTATGTTTATGTTTGAATGCATGCTACTTTCGGTTGAACCTGCTTTGAACTTGATCAAGTTGAAGTTTACAACCTTAAGTTTAGGGGATCGACTAGAAAAGGCCAAAAATTGCTGGAGTATATATATATCCACTAGGGGTTTTAGTTAAGGATGGCAATTTTACCCACGGGTACGGGTACCCGCGGGTATCGTACCCGCATGGGCAAGGTATGGGCACACTTTTATACCCATGGGTAGTACCCATGCCCTATCCATTAAGTCATGGGTAGGGTACGGGTATAGCCTTGTACCCGCGGGTATAACCATACCCTGCCCGTTTGTGAACTAATGTTAATTTGTCGTCAATTAGTAATTAATTTTTCACGTGACTCATCTACTCCTATTGACTTAAAGTATGTTGTGGTTTCTAAATTTTGATATTAGTCATTTACTCATCTACCTGTTATTGAGCTTAGATAATTGGATTTTTTGTCAAATGTGCTACCAATGACCGTAAAATTGTGAACAACTTGTATACTATTTGTTCTACCCGTAGGGTACCCAATGGGTACGGGTACCCGTCGGGTATGGGTATGGGTAAAGTTTCATACCCATGGGTACGGGTATGGGTAGAATTTTGTACCCACTTACTATACGGGTATGGGTATGGTATTACTCTGCCCATACCCCACCCATTGCCATCCTTAGTTTTAGTCCTTTAACTTTTGAAGGGTCGCCTAGAGATTTCCTTATGACTTGTTTATTTTAGTTTTTCACAATGTGATGCTCTATATGTGCAACTATTTGCCGTGCAGTTCAATTTCATCAATAACAGTTTCAACAGTACCACTATGAATTACGATATTTGGTTGCTGTTAAGGATATAGTAGTTAACACGGCTGTTCGTTTTTCAATTGTTGTTTAGCAACATGCATTGTGCTGAATGACTAAATATGCAATCCCAGGCTACATAGCAACAAGGAAGAGTGTTACCTTAATGTTCTGATGATGTCTAGATATACTTGTAATAAAATCTGGGATGGATGGAGTGTTGTACTACATGATTTTTCAATTGTTGTTTAGCTTCTAATATTAACTTGGTGCTTTTAGGTACATATATCATTACCAAAGATCCACACTTCGACCCTTTCTGCGTATGGGGCAATGAGATATTCATGAACCAGCATCAAGTGAGGAAACTGATAAAGATTGTTATTAAAATGGGTCAAAAGATGTCAATCAAACTATTTGTTTACACTTTATGCAAGACAACAGTGAACTGCAGGATGGTAAGTAAGAATCCTGTAGCCTTCTTTTTACTGCCCGTAATGAGTTGTGTTAGATGACAATATCTGAATCTTTTTTCTTTTGCAGTGGATCCTGAAGCATTTTACTCAAGATTACCTCTCAAACTACATGATTGGCGGCCGGCCATCACAAGGGGTTGGACTAGAGTCCTGCATGCCTTCTGCATCCAGGAGAGCACAATAGGGCCATTCCGCTTCACCTTGTTCAGCAACTGGAATGTCTGTCACCTCTTTCTTTACCATTTGTAATAGTACAAGTATAGAACCCTGGTACATCATTCTTTATTTGGTGCTTATGTAATTCTTAAACATATGTACCTGTGAATCGAATAATGCATTGGTTGTTTGAACCTGATGGATATGAATAAAGCTATAGCCTACTTTCAAATATAAATTAGGTACAATTTTAAATAGCAGCAATTAAATTAGGGCGAAATTACGTTGTGCATGTCATTACGGCACACACGGTTGGTAAAACACAAACATTTGCGATATACACCATAATTCGAGACGGTTCACAGAGAGGAAACGTGTGCAAGCATGCACACGGTTGCCGTTCGCAAAGCGTGTGTGATGTCAGACACTATCACATACGGTGCGGGAAAACTAAATGTGTGTGATTGTCTACCTATCGTACACAGTTTATAATCATGAACTGTTGGTGATGTGCCAGGCATCGTAAATCGCCCGTGCCTGGAATCTGCCTAGAATCTGCCTGGAAAGCTCCCGTGCCTAGAATCTGCCTGGTTTTAGGCAGAACCACAAAACTCCGACTGCGATGGCAATACGAGCACAAACGAGTAGCAACGATGAAGCGTTTGGGATATTCGAGGTATCGAAAACGGTTATATAGGGACAACTGTATGTATCAAGGCTCCCTATCCCCGACGGTTTCTGGGTCGTGTGGGAAGGACCCCCCTATCGCCCACACTCACTTGGCGACGGTTCCAAATGCCGTCGCGGAAAGGGGTTAAAAACCATTTGTTTAGGACCGACGCGCACCAGTGACATCTCTACAAAACTCGATCAAGGTTACTTAAGCAATCATCAAAAGAAGTTCCGTAAACGGAGAAATCGTCCATGAAAACCTCAACAATCTTTTCACAATAGTCAGATAATATAGCAGTCATACATCTTTGAAAGGTAGCACGTGCATTGCATAAACCAAAAGGCATATGTCTATAAGCAAAAGTACCGAAAGGGCAAGTAAAAGTGGTCTTTTCTTGGTCCTCTTTTGACACAGGTATTTGAGAGAAACCATCTAGAAAGCAAAAATGTGTATGTTTGGATAGTCTTTCTAGCATTTGATCAATAAAAGGTAGAGGGTAATGATCTTTTCTAGTAGCTTTGTTTAATTTGCGAAAATCAATTACCATTCTATAACCTGTAACAATTCTTTGTGGGATCAATTCATTCTTATCATTAGGAACAACAGTAATACCTCCCTTCTTAGGGACACAATGAACAAGACTTACCCATCTACTATTAGCAATAGGATAAATTATACCTGCCTCCATAAGCTTTAGTATTTCATTTCTTACCACTTCTTTCATCTTAGGATTTAACCGTCGTTGATGACCAACGACTGGTTTAGCATCAGGCTCCATATTAATTTTTTGCTGACATAGAGTGGGACTAATGCCCTTAAGATCATCAAGAGTATATCCAATAGCGGCACGGTGCTTCTTCAGAGTTTTCAATAATTTCTTTTCTTCATGCTCTGAAAGGTTAGCACTAATAATAACATGATATATCTTCTTTTCATCAAGATAAGCATATTTCAAAGTGTCAGGTAATTTTTTAAGCTCAAACACGGGATCACCCTTGGGTGGAGGAGGATCTCCAAGGATTACAACAGGAAAATTGTGTTTTAAAACAGGCATTTGATTAAAGAATATTTCATCTAATTCCTTTCTTTCATTCATGAACTTATCATTCTCATGGTCTAGCAAATATTGTTCTAAAGGATCGGTAGGAGGGACGACAATAGAAGCAAGACCAATTATTTCATCCTTACTAGGCAATTCCTAGTCATCAGGTTGTCTACGCAATTTAGAGCAATTAAAATCATGAGACACATCCCCAAAACTAACAGTAACAATTTCTTTCTCATAGTCTATCCTAGCATTAACAGTGTTCAAGAAAGGTCTACCAAATATAATGGAAAAAAATCATCTTGTGGGGAACCAAGAACAAGAAAATCAGTAGGGTATTTTATTTTGCCACACAAGACTTCAACATCTCTGACAATCCCAATTGGTAATATAGTATCTCTATTGGCAAGCTTAATAGTAACATCAATATCTTCTATCTCAGCAGGTGCAATATCATTCATAATTTATTAATATAAACTAAAGGGAATTGCACTCGCACTAGCACCCACATCACATAAGCCATGATAACAATGATCTCCGATTTTAACAGAAACAACAGGCATGCCGACAATAGGTCTATGTTTATCTTTATCATCGGGTCTAGCAATTCTAGCAGCTTCATCACAGAAATGAATAACATGCCCATCAACATTATCAACCAAAAGAGATGTTTAACCATAACAATACTAGGTTCAACTTTAATTTGTTCAGGGGGTGTAGGTGTTCTAGTATTACTCTTACGAACCACAGCTGAAGCTTTAGCATGATCCTTTATCCTAATAGAAAAGGTGGTTTCTCAATATAAGCAGTAGGAACAATAGGTTCAACATTATAAGTAATAGTTTCTTCTTCAACATTAATAGGTTCTACTACCTTGACTTCAATGGGAGGATGATATTTAAACCACTTCTCCTTAGGGAGATCGACATGAGTAGCAAAAGATTCACAAAAAGAAGCTACTATCTCAGAGTCAAGTCCATATTTAGTGCTAAATTCACGAAAAGCATCAGTATCCATAATTTTTTTAACACAATCAAACTTAATGTTTATACCAGACTCATTAGCTTCGTCGAGTTCCCAATCTTCAGAGTTGCATTTAATTCTTTCCAATAAATCCCATTTGAATTCAATACTCTTGTTCATAAAAGAACCAGTACAAGAAGTATCGAGCATGGATTGATCATTACGAGAAAGCCGAGCATAAAAATTCTGAATAATAATCTCTCTTGAGAGCTCATGATTGGGGCATGAATGTAACATTGACTTAAGCCTCCCCCAAGCTTGAGCAATACTTTATCCTTCACGAGGCCAAAAATGATATATATATAATTCCGATCACGATGAACCAAATGCATAGGATTAAACTTTTAATGAAATTTCAAGTTCAATCGGTTGTAGTTCCAAGATCCAATATCATCAGATAGCCTATACCATGTCAATGCCTTTCCCTTCAAAGATAAAGGGAATACCTTCTTCTTGACATCATCCTCGGGCAAACCTGCAAGCTTAAATAATCCACAAACTTCATCCACATAGATTAGGCACATATTAGGACGTAATGTTCCATCTCCTGCATAAGGATTAGCTAGCAGTTTCTCTATCATACCCGAAGGAATTTCATAATAAATACTTTCAGTAGGTGTAGTAGGTTGAGGGGCAACTCTTTGGTCTTCCGGTTGGGGTGAAGATACCCCGAACAAGCCCCTCAAAGGATTATTTCCCATAGTGACAAGTGACAGTAAATTTCAGCACATAATATAAATGTTTCCTTACCAAATTCCACTCACCATAGGTGCTTCACTCCCTGGCAACAGCACCAGAAAAGAGTCTTGATGATCCACAAGTATAGGGGATCTAACGTAGTCCTTTCGATAAGTAAGAGTGTCGAACCCAACGAGGAGCAGAAGGAAATGACAAGCGGTTTTCAGCAAGGTATTCTCTGCAAGCACTGAAATTATCGGTAACAGATAGTTGTATGATAAGATAATTCGTAACGAGTAACGAGTAACAAAAGTAACTAAGGTGCAGCAAGGTGGCCCAATCCTTTTTGTAGCAAATGACAAGCCTGGACAAACTCTTATATAAAGCAAAGTGCTCCCGGGGACACATGGGAATTACTGTCAATTTAGTTTTCATCATGCTCATATGATTCACGTTCGTTACTTTGATAATTTGATATGTGGGTGGACCGGTGCTTGGGTGCTGTCCTTTCTTGGACAAGCCTCCCACTTATGATTAACCCCTCTCGCAAGCATCCGCAACTATGAAAGAAGAATTAAGATAAATCTAACCATGGCATGAAACATATGGATCCAAATCAGCCCCTTACGAAGCAACGCATAAACTAGGGTTTAAACTTCTGTCACTCTAGCAACCCATCATCTACTTACTACTTCCCAATTTCTCCCCCTAGGCCCAAGTCATGGTGAAGTGTCATGTAGTCGACATTCACATAATACCACTAGTGGAGAGACAACATACATCTCATCAAAATATCAAACGAATACCAAATTCACACAATTACTTATAACAAGACTTCTCCCATGTCCTCGGGAACAAACGTAACTCCTCACAAAGCATATTCATGTTCATAATAAGAGGAGTATTAATTATCATTAAGGATCTGAACATATGATCTTCCACCGAATAAACCAACTAGCAACAACTACAAGGAGTAATCAACACTACTAGCAACCCACATGTACCAATCTCAGGTTTTGAGACAAAGATCGGATACAAGAGATGAATTAGGGTTTGAGAGGAGATGGTGCTGGTGAATATGTTGATGGAGATTGACCCCCTCTCGATGAGAGGATCGTTGGTGATGACGATGGCGATGATTTCCCCCTTCGGGAGGGAGGTTTCCCCGACAGAACAGCTCCGCCGGAGCCCTAGATTGGTTTTGCCCAAGTTCCGCCTCGAGACGGCGGCGCTTCGTCTTGAAAGCTTCCTCTTGATTTTTTCCAGGTAAAAACCATTCATATAGCAGAAGATGGGCACCGGGGGCCTGCCAGGTGGACGACAAGGCAGGGAGGCGCGCCCAGGGGGGTAGGGTGCGCCCCCCACCCTTGTGGTTGCCTGGTGGGTCCCCTCTGGTGCTTTCTTCGCCCAATATTTTTTATATATTCCAAATAATTCTCCATGAAGTTTTAGGACTTTTGGAGTTGTGTAGATTAGGTCTCTCAGATTTTCTCCTTTTCCAGTCCAGAATTCCAGCTGCCGGCATTCTCCCTCTTTATGTAAACCTTGTAAAATAAGAGAGAAAAGGCATAAGTATTGTGCTATAATGTGTAATAACAACCCATAATGCAATAAATATCAAAACCGGCAATGAAGAGACTGGTATAGTGAGCATGTGTATGACTCGGGAGGAAACGATACATCTCACCTCAGGTTTTGTAAAGTATTGTGAAGCTAAGGGAACATCACATGATAACCAAAGGCTCACTCGAATGTCATTCATGTAATCATAGGGATCGATATGGACGTTCACGGTTCCAATATCGGTCATTGAACAAAGGGGTTTCATTCATGTCTATGCTTTACTGAACCTACAGGGTCACAAGCTTAAGGTAATCACAATCTGCTGAGTGTTAGTAGGATGAGAGTATTGAGGATTTCTTTTTGGAATTGTTTCACTAATATTCAAAATAGTTCCCAGAGGTAATTGAAGCATTTCAGAGTCACCGAAAGGGTTTGAGAGTTTATTGGGCAATACCTGGTATTATCGATAAACAATATATAGGTGGAAAATGTTTCTGGTGATGTTAAATTAATAATAAAAGGCTCTAGTAATTTTTAGGACACTTTTATATTTAATTAAATATCAATTTGCCTTAAAAGGCCAAGTGGTGGAGGGAGAATTGGGCCACTAGGCCCCAATAGGGGAGGCCACCTCTTTCCTCTTTGGGAGGACAAATTGGGGTGGGGGAAGGACTCCTCCTTCCCCCTGGCCGGCGCAAGGGGAGAGGAGTCCTTCCCACCTTTGTGGCGCCCCTCCTCCCCTCCTACCTATATATAGCAGAGGTTTTGGGCACTTTTGAATACACAAGTTTTGGAGCCTCCTCTAGTTCTCTAGTTCTAGTTCTAGTTGGCCCTAGTTGATCAATTAGAGCTAGACCTATCCTCTAATCCTCATAATTAGAAGCCCAATATGGTTCTAATCCCCTCCCTCTAATTATTTGGCGATGATTAGCTCTTGACGGCGAAGCTCTGCCGGATCGTGAGGACCGTACGGTTGCAATCTGTGGAGAGGTCGTGCTTTTGGTCTTCCATTCAAGGGACTATTCATGGGCGGCTCGTGGGATCGTTCATCTATGATTCGAGGGACTCCAAGTACAATCTACACCGACTCATCTTCTTCCGCTGCTACTCAGAGTCGTTAATGATCTAATCATAACCGTTAATGCATCTTCATATTGTTCCCGGGTGATCGTAGGGCGATTTTTTTGTTTTCTACTAAGTTTCCCAATAGCTGCCACACCCCTGTCAGGATGGCCATATTCGACCACCTGGCTTGTAGCTAGCAAGAGTGAGGCAGCCCGGCAAGAGGCAACTGGGGCTAACAGGTAGACCCAGCCCTACCAATCGCACGCAGAGGCGACCCTGGCTAGACAACCCTCTAAAACACCCGGCGCTTGGCTGGCGCGAGTGGCGCATCCCAGCTGGGGTGACCACGTGTACCCTTCTATTCTGATCCAAACAAGCCAAGTGGCGTAGGCAAAAAATCCCCTCCTGGGTGGGCCCGACCTACCCCTCGCGCGAACGTCCCTAATGAGCTGGACCACGCATGAGCCGATGTCACGGCCACAATACACGCTCCTCCTGGAGCGGTTGAACCATCTCGGCATGGGGCAAAGATGCCAACAGGTCAGTTCGGTTTGACCGTTCCGCGCGGGTGTTCACACGAGACACCGGACACGGGCGCGACACAAGCCACCGCATGGTAATAGCCCCGCGCGTGCCTGCGGTTCACCTATCATGGACCTCTGAGGCGGGTCGCCTCGGTGTGCGTTGTTTGGGATGATCGGACGACACGGAAAGCCCCTGCGGCATGCTACCTGGAAACGGACGGGACTGGCGGGCACTCTTGATGAGTGTTATTTTTACGCTCATCACACCTGAGTGTAAACCGGTTTATATCATAAAAACTGAGACATCTGCTTCGATATTGCTAATAGTGACTAATGAATGCAAAGGGTTCCAAAACGATGTCTTTATTTTGTCTCCATAGGAAATAGGGCTATAGATGTATAAAATAAAACATATATATGAAAGGAGTAAAGATGAGATAAGGAGAATCAAGTGGGAAGCGTAGGAGAACAAACAGAGCACAAGACGACCATCCATACGACCACACACGCTCGTATGGGATGCCAGATGGTGATAACCCACAAGTATAGGGGATCACAACAATTTTCGAGAGTAGAGTATTCAACCCAAATTTATTGATTCGACACAAGGGGAGCCAAAGAATATTTGTAAGTATTAGCTGCTGAGTTGTCAATTCAACCACACCTGGAGATTAATTATCTGCAGCAAAGTGATCAGTAGCAAAGTAGTATGATAGTTTTGATAGTAGTAGCAACAACAATAGTAACGGTAACAGTGATAGCAATGATTTTGTAGCAAGTGCAATAGTAACAACATCAGTAGTAACTTAGCAGAAACAATATAAGAGAAACTCGTAGGCATTGGATCGGTGAATTTGTTGGATGATATTCACCATATAACATTCATAACCTAGGGCGATATGGCACTGGCTCCAGTTCATAAATATAATGTAGGCATTTATTCTGTAAATAGTCATACATGCTTATGGAAAGAACTTGCGTGACATATTTTGTCCTACCCTCCTGTGGCAGCGGGGTCCTATTGGAAACTATAGGATATTAAGGCCTCCTTTTAATAGAGAACCGGAACAAAGCATTAACACATAGTGAATACATGAACTCCTCAAACTACGGTCATCACCGGGAAGTGTCCCAACTATTGTCACTTCGGGGTTGCCGGATCATAACACGTAGTAGGTGACTATAACTTGCAAGATCGAATCTAGAACATGGATATAATGGTGATATAATAAACAGTTCAGATCTGAAATCATGGCACCCGAGCCCAAAGTGACAAGCATTAAGCATGGCAAAGTCATAGCAACATCAATCTCAGAACATAATGGATACTAGGGATCAAGCCCTAACAAAACTTACTCGATTACATGATGAATCTCATCGAACTCCTCACCGACCAGCGAGCCTACGAATGAATTACTCACTCCCGGTGGGGAGCATCATGGAATTGGCGATGGAGAAGGGTTGGTGATGACGAAGATCAAAGATCCCCCTCTTCGGAGCCCCAAAACAACTCCAGATCTGGCCTCCTGATGAAGAACAGGAGGTGGCGGCGGGTCAGTCTCGTGAAACGCGATAATTCTTTCTCCCTGATTTTTCTCTCCAAATATGTGATTTTATAGTACCACGGTTGCAGTCTGCGAGGCCACCAGGTGGGGACAAACCACCTGGGCGCGCCTGGAGGGGGGGGCGCCCTGGTGGGTTGTGCCCACTGTCGGTGTCAAAACCGACTGATCTCGGGTAGGGGGTCCCAAGTTGTGTGTCTTAGGATCGATGGTAACATGGAGACGGGATTTTACCTAGCTTCAGGCTCTCTCGAAGAGATAATCCCCTACATGCTGCTTGATTGACTTTGATGAGTATAGGGGTTACAAGAGTTGATCTACCTCGAGATCGTATGTTGTGGTCTAAACCTGAGGGTATGATGAATAATGTCTTGATCATCTATCGACTAGCTGGCCTCGGCTTATATAATGTACCAGAGGCCTAGGATAACAGGAGTCCTAGTCGAATACGTCGGTGGAGAGGGGTCCTTGTCTTGAGCACCAAGTCTTGTGGAATCTTCCTCATGTATAAATGGGTTGTCCGAACTGGCCCATGAATAAACGACCATGGGGGTCCTCGGCCCAATCCAACTGATCGGGAGACGACGTGGTGAGTACCCCCTAGTCCAGGACACCATCAGTAGCCCCCTGAACTGGTCTTCAAGTTGGGGAAGCTCCTTGGTTCTTCCGAACTGTTCTTCATCTTTAGTCCTCGTTCTTGAAAACTGGTTCAACAAATCTTCCCATCTTCTATCTTGAGAATTGTTGAGCTAAATCTGAAGATTTTACACGTCAGGTATCCGAGGAGCCCCTTTAAGTTCTCGGCCTTTATCAATGCCTTGTTATTTTTTATGCCACACCTTGGGTTTGAAGTTGTTCCCGTGCGGCGGTGTCCTCTTGCATCTGAGCTCCAACGCCGGATTGTATCCGAGCTCCAACGCGGACTGTATCTGAGCTCCAACGCTGGACTGTATCCAAGCTCCAACGCCGTACTATATCCAAGGTGTCATAGATCACCTTGGCTTGAAAAAGTTGAAGGAGTTTAGCCGAGCTTTAATGCCGGAAATGCCCTCTATGGAGGCAGCCACTTGCATCTGCGCTATATCGCGAAATGCTTTGGAGGTGGTTCATCACCTCGGCCATGGGCTAATTGTTTGCGGATTTTATTTCCGATGCGTGTAAATTTATTTGCTGTCAATATGCATAACCAGTAGCCCTCAAGGTGTGTGTCGGTCTAAAACCCGAGAAGCACCCGAAGGAAAACATGAAACTGCTGATCCTAGTAGCCCCTGAGACTCAGGTCGATTCGCAAAATCGGCCTGAGGATCAACTCCTAGCTCGGCAGCATACGTAGGAATAGAAACGCAGTGTAATATATTAGAGATAATGATTGGCGGACGGGCCCCTGAGAGAGGGTCGTGAGAAGTCGTCGTGATATATTAGCTTGATGCCGAATAAGTCCCAGATGGTACTTATTGTTGTCCAAAGACACGTTTTTCCATAGTTCGATCATGCCGAACACTGAGCACTTTGAATTTTCTACATTGAATAGGGAATGCAGTAGCCCCCGAGCCACTGGTCGGGTGGCAACACCAGATCAGGGGATCGATGTGCCCCTTTAATATTTGTAAATAATGAGCGCGAAGCCCAGTAGCCCCCGAGCCATAATGTGGGCACGGGTGGCCGAATTAAGGATCGATATCCGGAGTAAAATCACAAATTATGTGTAATGATTCTATGTATCCAAGTACTTGACATCATTAATGCTCGGATCCGCATTGTACAAAACTTTGTTAACCGACCATCAGCTTCAACCTCCTCGACCAGTAGCCGGGGAGTGTTTCTCCTACTTTATGAAGCCTTTATAACGACAAAATATTTACGGGAAACAAGGCAATCCGGCCATACGGTTTTATAAACAAAGGTACATAGAGAGATATGTTATATTACTGTTTAACATAAGAAATGTCTTTCAAAGAAAATAGTCCCGCTATCGGTTCCTTTCTTTGGGTTGTCATGCTAAGCATGATCATGAAACCTCAGCTCCGATCAATGTGGGAGCAAAATATTGAGGATTTAGTTTGGGGAAAGTTCCCAAACTATGTGGTCTTTAGTGAACCCATATTTTCACTTCCGTCATTGCCGACCAATTATATCCTTTAAGATGGCTAGCTTTCGGCTTCACCCAGTCTGAGGTACTAACCTGGATGACCCGGTAGTAACAATCATAGAGGTGCTCCCTTTACCGCCTAGCCTAACAATCGAGAACGTAGGGGTAAGCACAGGAGCCAGGCAACCCAGCTTGGACAAAATCTTAAGTCAAATTGATGCATATGTATGGCTTTATAACAATGATTACGGAAGGCAACCCTCGTATATTAAATACAAACGCTGATGATATGTTTATTCTGACTCCGTTGCGACCGTTTATCAGTTGAAAGTGGCCCATCGCCGGCTTCCACCCCTTTGTAGATGCTATGCAGGGTGTTTCCGCAATAACAAACAACCCTTAGCCGACGTCTCGGTGCCCGAAGGAGGTTGTGTTAGCGGAAACGAGGCAATCAGATATGCGGGCTTTATAACTTTCACTTAGTCATGGGAGCTTAAAGTTTGGGAGGCCAAATACCAGCCCCCAGTTAAAGTTCGGCGACAGCCGAGGTCAAGCCGTTAACACTTCGGCAAATATTATGAACGGCCCGTGGCTTAACACGGGGTGACCTCCATCGATCTTATAGTTTAACACAGTCATAGGATCGCTGACCAGTTTACGCTTATTGTGACAGTCAGTTTTCGGCTTTCTCCACTGAGGCACAATCACAATGATTCTCCCTTTGCACACCTAGCCGAACAAAGCGGAATGTAGGAGGCAAGCACAGGAGCCGGGCAACCCAACTATTGACCGAAGACACAATTCGAAACTGATGCATATATAGCAATATCCGAGAATGTTTTTGCCGAATCTCTAAAGGTGTCCGGCGTTGCACTGCGAAACTTATGCTGGAAACACACAAATAGTTTTAAAAGTGCCATAGTCTCGAAAAGCCAAAAACTTATGTAATAGTTGACGTCCGGACTAAACCGAGATTTTGGTGCCAATCCGGAAATTGGTGTTTTTTTCAAAATGTGCTTCTGTCGTGCTTTAACATGACACATCTGATCTCAAGACTTCAAGCAGGTCAGCCTACGGCTTCAAGCTCCTTATCCCGAAGGCGGAGTGCTTCTCCGAGGCTAGTTTAGCGAACTAAACTCGAGCGGCTTTAGAGAGAAGCTAGGCTATCTGGCTATTGACCATACACTCGAGTCAAAAAAGGAGCGGTAGAAAAAGACTTTGCAACGACCAAGAAGAAAACACATTATTATAGAATGGCTCGTGTAAATTTTAAGAGCCCCCAGTCAACATGGGTAAGGGGAGTTTCTTTTAACGAACAACGTATGTGAGCATGGTCGAACCGAACACAAGTTAAACATTTAAAACTTTGAGCATGAAAGCGACTTAGCTGGTTAATGTGTTCGGCATTGATGACGTGGTTCGAGCTTGATGCGGGACAAGGTTCATCCCCCAAGTCGGTCCCGAGGTGGCGTAGCGAAGAGCTCGGCACTCCGAAGTGGTGACATAGCACGACCAATGCAGGCCGGCAGAGTGACACCGAAGTCCCCGGCGTGGGTTAATGAAGTGTTGACGAAGCCCCCCGTCCAGCCGAGCTGACGTGGTATGTCAGTACGCCGAGGTGACAACACTGCCCGACCCAAATCATTTACCTACGCACAAAGAATAGTGCAAACCAGAGATAATAGTAATAATAATAAATTAATAAAATTGTTGCATAATAAATAATTTATGCAAAGTGAGTAATAAAAGAAATATGGCCCATGCGCCGAACACTCGATGAGGTAGAGCTCTCTCGGCGATGTTGAAGTCCCCGAGGCAACCGAACACGTTGGTATGGCAACACGACGAACAAGGTGATCACGCGAGCCGATTTACGCCGATTGGGACGACGGCGTCGGCTTGCCGAAGAGACCACGTGACGCAGTCGAAGTCCATTACCTGCACATGTAAAATAGTGCAGGCCAACAATAATAATATAAATATATAAAAATCCTCGCGTAATTAATTTACGCAAAAGAATTTATTTAAAGATATGTGGCCTGGCGCCAAAGTCAATGTCGATGCAGGGCATCGGCGTGATGCGGTAAAGGCATGGCAAAGCCTGAATTCATAGGTCGGCCCGAGTTCCAGATGCGGCATTCGCCGAACTATGTACGGAAACTGACCGAACCACCACACGACCATCGTTAATGCGGCCACCATTTGATAGACATGTGTAGAGATGATGGAACAAACTAGAGTAATATTTCCTCAGGAAAAATAAACCCAAACAAGCAAAAATTGCTAGGATTAATAGCACCTGGTTTATTTTTTGTACCAGTCCGAAGAAAAGTGACTCCCAAAATTGGGACTCGATCTGCATACCCATTCCCTGTTGGGAAGTGAAGCGATGGCATGGTGATGCTGGTAAAGGTTGGCTCGCCGGGGCATAGCCCCCGGTCCAGCTAACGTGACGAAGCTGGTTGGCTGACAACGCCAAAGTCTCCGGAGTAGGTTGATGAAGGGATGGCGAAGCCCCCGGTCCAGACGAGGTGACAGAGCAGGTCGGTAAGGAGACGTTGCAACTACCATGTCAGCCGAGGTGTTGAAGTAGTTTGGCGTGATGGACATCGGCTCAAAGAAACAACGGTGCGGCCATGCCGATGCAGGTCGTAACTCGTGACGTGGTCAATGCCGGCTTGATGAAGTGACCGTGCGGCGATGTCGGTGTGCTCGCTCCGTGTAATCCTTGGGGCGGCGATGTTGGTGATGATTTATCCTTCGCGATGCCGAAGTCTTGTTCGGCTTGCCGAGATGATGATCCGAAGAAGTTGAGCTCAGCTCAACAAAGCGACGACGTGTCTAGCGCAGGTCGGCAGTCGTGGAGCAACGTTGTCGGGCTGGTTTGACACCGGCGCGATGGTGAATATCATATTGGAAAAGACTTCAAAATTAGTGGGATGTGTTTGGGAACAAAACACAATACCCCATACAAAACTTCCTTAAAAAGGATGTCCAAAATCCCGTTCATAAAAAAGATGAACTCGGGTCAGATTCGTTCTCGCGTAGAAAACAGATCTGAAAAGTGATGCACTAATCGGAAGGTTCCCGGAGTTTGGACGGTCGGATTGAGCTGAAATTTTGAGGAGTGGATAGGAATTCCGCAGCCGGTCAACGGTTGGATCTTCCAAAGGACATCCGAGCTAGATGCTGCTCCAAACTCGTCCATATTCCCGTCCAGATTCGACGGGGCTCCGGTACATCGGAGACCGGCGGAGATTGCTCCATCGGAACGCGACGAAATTTTACAGTGTTGTTGTAGATTCAATTCCGCACAATTCCAGCGAAGGAATCGTCAAAGCAATGCTCACGGAGGTGGTGGTAGCGGATACAATTTCACTGTTCGGAAAAATAGCATGGTCACCCGAGGGCAATGTTGACGTCGAGCCCCCGAGCTCCATGGATGATTCCTCCAAGATATTGATAGAGATCAGAGTTGATGTTGATGACGGCCCACATCCAAACATGATGATTGGAGGTAGGGCACAGTCCTCGGTCAAGCCAAGGTGTTCAGTCGAGGCGGTGACGAAGATGCCGACGTCGTAATTGATCTGCAGGCGAGCCATTAATCCTTTTGCCGATCACACAGCGGAACTCTCAATGAAAGCACCATTGTCAGTGTCAAAACCGGCAGATCTCGGGTATGGGGTCCCAAGCTGTGTGTCTTAGGATTGATGGTAACATGGACACGGGATTTTACCCAGCTTCGGGATCTCTCGAAGAGATAATACCCTACATGCTGCTTGATTGACTTTGATGAGTATAGGGGTTACAAGAGTTGATCTACCTCGAGATCGTATGTTGTGGTATAAACCTGAGGGTATGATGAATAATGTCATGATCATCTATCGACTAGCCTGGCCTCGGCTTATATAATGTGTCAGAGGCCTAGGATAACAAGAGTCCTAGTCGAATACGTCGGTGGAGAGGAGTCCTTGTCTTGATCACCAAGTCTTGTGGAATCTTCCTCGTGTATACATCGGCTGTCCGAACTGGCCCATGAGTAAACGGCCATGGGGGTCCTCGGCCCAATCCAACTGATCGGGAGACGACGTGGTGAGTACCCCCTAGTCCAGGACACCATCACTCACCCAGGTGCCCCCCTCCGGTTTTTCTTGGCTCCCGAAATTCTTATTTATTGAATAAAAAATCCTCACAAAGTTTCATTCCAATCCAAGAACTTCTATTTCTGCACAAAAACAACACCATGGTAGTTCTGCTGAAAACAGCGTCAGCCCGGGTTAGTTTCATTCAAATCATGCAATTTAGAGTCCAAAACAAGAGGAAAAGCGTTAGGAAAAGTAGATACGATGGAGACGTATCAACTCCCCCAAGCTTAAACCTTTGATTTTCCTCAAGCAATTCAGTTGATAATCCGAAAGTGAAAAAGAAAAACTTTTACGAACTCTTTTGCTCTTGTTTACATAAATAAGCTTAAGTAGCACCCAAGTTTTCAACCAAGATTATAACTAACCATGTCGACAATAACTCTTAAAAATTGTATTAACTCATATCAATGACATAATCAGCTAGCGAGCAATAATAAGATATCTCAAACAACAACACGTTGTCAAAACAACCATGATATAATATGACAATAGTGCTATCTTGCTAGCCCTTTCTGAGACCGCAAAACATAAATGCAGAGCACCTCCAAAGTTCAAGCAGCGATTAAATATTGTAATTCATGGTAGAAAAGATCCAGTCATGACGCACACCCAACATTAGGTACACACAATGCATGAGGATGAGAATAGTGCTCTCAGGTTTTGGCGCTTATTTGAGAAGGTGATGACACAACATAAAAGTAATTAGATAGTCCCTTCGCAGAGGGAAGCAGTGATTTGTAGCGGTGCTAGAGCTCAAGTTTTTAAAATAGAGGTGAATGAAATTTTGAGAAATTCACCCTTCTTGTTTACTTCGCGACCATTAGTTATCGGTATCTTCCATGCAAAACACATTAGTGGTGGTTCCCAAGCGAAAAAAGTAAGATTTACTCCCCCTCCACCAACAATCACACTCCGTGGCTTGTCCGAAACAACGAGTGTCGTCCATACCAACAACGGTCCCGGGGGAGTTTTGTTTAATTATTTGCAATTTGAGCTCGGGACTGGGAATCCCTATTACTGCCCCTCTCGTGCAAGGATGAGTGAATAAACACTCATCATGAGAATAACCCGCTTAGCATGGAAGATACTGACTACCTCCTGTCGCTCTATGAACAATCCAGGCACACACAAAGGATATTTATTTGAAGTTTTTAGAGGTGGCACACGCAAGTTTACTTAGGACGGCAGGGTAATACCGCATATAGGTAGGTATGGTGGACTCATTTGGAATAACTTTGGTTTCAGGTTTTTGATGCACAAGCAGAATTCCCGCTTAGTACTGACGAAGGCTAGCAAATAGGTTGAGAAGCGGCCAGCTAGAGAGGGAAAACGGTCATGAACATGCATTATGCATAAGTAACATTGGACACTAGCATGAGTAGGATATGAACACCATGAACATAAATATCATAGAGGCTATGTTGGTTTTGATTCAACTACATGCATGAACATGTGCCAAGTCAAGCCACTGGAACATTCAGAGGAGGATACCATATCATCATACTACATCACAATCATTTTAACGTAATGTTCAGATCCAAGATAAATCATTATCCACTCCTAGCTACTTAAGCATGGCATGAGAAACTATAATCTCTAATTGTCATTGCAAACATGTTTGATCATAATGAGCTGAATCAGGGATACTAGGTTAAACATATTTACAAAAACAGAACAAGTTGAGTTCATACCCATTTCTCCCTGCCACAACCAGTTCATCAAATATCATCATTATTGCCTTGCACTTGCACGGCCAAACGATGTGAAAATACTAATAGTACAAGAGTGTTGTGGACTAAGCTGGAATCTGCAAACATTTTATTCAAAAGGAGAAGATAAAGTAATATCGGCTCTCTGTTAGATCAACAATAATGCATATGAGAGCCACTCAACATTTTCATCGTGGTCTTCTCCTCGGTACGAGTCAAAAAAAGGAAAAGAAATTCAGAGAAACACACTGAAATGTTTTTGGAGTTTTTGTTTTTTCTTGAACAAGCAAGTAAAAGGGAAAAATAAAAACGAGAAAAACTATTTACACGGGAAAGCTCCCAACAAGTAAAAGAAGAACAAGGAAATCTTTTTGGGTTTTCTTTTTAGTACTACAACAATTTAAACTAGGAAGAAAAACCGAAAAGAAGCAGGAAATATATTTTTCAATTTTCTCAAAGTTTTCCAAACAGACAAGAAGAAAGCGAGAAAATAAATTTAGCATGGGTAATACAATGAAAGAGTGTAGACACCGACAACTGGAATGAAATGTGTGAATTGTAATGTCGGTGGAAATACGTACTCCCCCAAGCTTAGGCTTTTGGCCTAACTTGGTAATCAATCAGTAGCCTGCATAATGGTCGGAGTGATAGCTCATAGAGGCTCTCGGTGGGGATGCCTCAGCCCGCCGTGCAGCCACAACTGCCGCGTTATGAGCTCGGGCCTCTCTCTCAAGAACATAATATCTTCCCCTATTGTGAACATCAAAGAGAGCAGGTGCAAGAAAATATGTGTCCACAACGGAACTTTTATTAAACAACAGGTTATAAGTGAAATTATGGGGTTCACCACTAAGGATCTTATGACGTTTCATAGCATCAAAGTCCAAGTAATGCGTGGGTAAAATAGGGTCACAAGGCCAAGGTGAAACACTCAGCTCTCTTGCTAAGCGTGTGGCATAAATTCCACCATAAAAATACCCACTACCAGTGTTGTGTTGCAGCCTGCATGCAACAATCGCTCCAAGGTTATAACTTTTGTCACCGGTGAGAGCGATGCGTATGAGGCTCAAGTCTGGAGCACAAAGTGTACTACAATATTGTTTACCTACAATACATTTTCCATTAAATAATGCAAAGTACTAGATTGAGGGAAAATGAATGCTCTTTATTCTACCTTGCGTCACTCACCTAGTCTCACCATAGCAAAGACTAGTCAAGAATATCTCAAACTCAGATATTGGTGGTTCGTCAAGCGAACCCCAGAATGAGATTTTGCAGCACTAGGAAAATCTCTCTAGAGATATGGTAAATGGATTTTCATACAGTTTAAATGACACCCTAGACTCACTGGGATGGAATTTAAATCCTTTGGTAAATGATTTAGTGAGGTCGAGGTGTTGGTTGCACTTATCTGAAATGTAGGGACCGAGCTCGGCATTGTTAACATATTGCTCAAATTCTTACTTAATGCCCACACACACCATATAAGCGTTTCATGGCCATAAGCATGATTTGGTGGCGGCATCTCGTATGGAACTTTCACTTGGTTCAACATAAGACCGACGAGCGGAGCTGCTACTAGAAGATGCCTCCGAGGATCTCCTTCCCGAAGAACTCCTTCCAAAGAGGTTCATCATATTCACGTACAATTTTCGGAAAAAATTTGGGTCACAAAAATTTGTTAACGAAACTTCAGAAGATTGGTAGCAACTACTCATAGGTATGCATAGAGGCCATATCAAGCATTCAAACTACTTGGAACTCTAAGAATTCAACATGCAAGCTCATCTACAGTAGCACAAAGAGTAACTAATTATTCAAAAGATAAACCACTAAAGCAAAAACTAATTGGAGTAACGGAGGATTCACATACCAAGCAACAATCCCCCGAAATAGTTTCAGAAACGGAGCTTCGAGCAAAGAGATCAAAGTCTGCAGGTTTGAGAGCAAGAACACGAGAAAGTGAGGAATGGTGATTTTTTCTGGACGTAGGTGATGATGTGGGATGAAGAGATAAGTGGGGGGGCCCACGTGGGGACCAAAACCCACCAGGGCGCGCCTGGTGGTCCTGGCGCACCCAGGTGGGTTGTGCCCACCTGGTGCACCTTCCTCTGGTGTTATTTGCACCAAAAATTCTTAAATAATCAGAAAAAATTGTATTAAGTTTTCAGAGCATTCTGAGAACTTTTATTTTTGGGTCATTTTTTATTGCACGGGAAATTCAGAAAACAAACAAAACATAGAATTTAGTTTTATTTAACTAAAAAAATAGAAAACAAAAGGTAGGGATAGAAGATAGTGCTCACTAAATTCATCAACTTCATACCTCTCAAAAATGATTCATTAATAAGGTTGATCAAGTCTTATTAACAACCACTTCGATTAGCATGAAACCGAAGAATTTTCGTAAAACACTAAGTTACCTCAACGGGGATATGAATGTCCCCAACAATAAGCATTTCATATTTCTTTTTGGTAGTAGGTAGAGGTAGTTGAAAACTTCCAATAGTGATCGTCGGAGATTTTTCAATAACATTAATACCATTCACTTGGAATTGTTTCTATGGAAAGTCCACCATATGCTCATTACCATTGATATGAAAAGTGACCTTGCTTTTATTGCAATCGATAACAGCCCCTGTAGTATTCAAAAAGGGTCTACCAAGGATAATCGACATGTTGTCATCCTCGGACTCAAGCATAACAAAGCCAGTCAAGATCTTAACATTAGCAACAACAACGGGCACATCCTCACAAATACCGATAGGTATGGCAGTTGATTTATCAGCCATTTGCAAAGATATTTTAGTAGGTGTGAGTTTATTCAAATCAAGTCTTTTATATAAAGAGAAAGGCATAACACTAACACGAGCTCCTAAATCGCATAAATAAGTTTTCACATAGTTTCTTTTGATGGAGCAAGGTATAGTGGGGATTCCCAGATCTCCAAGTTTTTTAGGTACTCCATCTTTAAAAGTATAATTAGCAAGCATGGTGGAGATTTCAGCTTCCGGTATTTTTCTCTTGTTGGTGATGATGTCTTTCATGTACTTTGCATAAGGAGGCATTTTCAAGATATCAGTCAAGTGAGTACGCAAGAAGACTGGCCTAATTATTTCAGCAATGCGTTCAAATTCTTCATCATCTTTCTTTTGAGTTGACTTAGGTGGAAAGGGTATGGGTTTTTTAACCCATGGTTCTCTTTCCTTCCCATGCTTTCTAGCAACAAAGTCCCTTTTATCATATCTTTCATTCTTGGGTTGTGGGTTATCAAGATCAACTGCTGGCTCTATCTCCACATCATTGTCTGGTCCTTGATTATTTGTTTGAGTGTCTTCATGAACCTCATCATTATCTTTTTCATCATCATAAGGTGATTGTTCATTACCAGATTGAGTTTCAGCATCAGAGATAGAGACTTCATTATCATTATCAAGAGGTTTTTCTACTTCAGGTTCACTAGAGGCATGCGAAGTCCTATCATTTTTCTTCTTCTTTTTCTTTTTAGAAGGACTAGGTGCATCAGTGTTAACTCTTTGAGATTCTTGTTCAATTGTTTTTGGGTGTCCCTCAGGATAAAGTGGTTCCTGAGTCATTTTACCTCCTCTAGTTTCCACTCTCATAGCAAAATCACTTATATTATTGTTCATTTCATCAAGCAATTCTCTTTGAGATTTAGCAACTTGTTCTAGTTGAGTTTGAACCATAGAGGCATGTTTTCCTACACCTCTAACATCATTTGAGATTCTAAATAACAAGTCACTCAAGCGAGCAATCATATCAGAATTGTATTTCAATTGTTTCATAACATTTGCATTGAAGTGATCTTGCTTTCTAATATAATTTTCAAACTCGTAAAGGCATTGACTAGGATCATATGTGAGGATTTTCATTTTCATCGAATTTCATTAAAGAATTTACCTCTACCACCTTAGGTGCTGGTGGTGTATCAAACCCATGTATTTCTTCAATAGGAGGTAAAAAATTTACATCCTCACCCTTAATACCTTTTTCCTTCATAGATTTCTTTGCCTCTTGCATACCTTCAGGACTGAGATATAAGATACCCCTGTTCTTCGGAGTAGGTTTGAGTGGTGGTTTGGGAAGAGTCCAATCATCATTATTTTTCAATATGTTATTAAATAATTCTTCAGCTTGTCCAATAGTTCATTCCCTGAAAACACAACCAGCACAACTATCTAGGAAATTCCTAGAAGTATCGGTTAGTCCATTATAGAAGATGTCAAGTATTTCATTTTTCTTAAGAGGATGATCAGGCTAAGCAGTAAGTAATTGTAGAAACCTCCCCCAAGCTTGTGGGAGACTCTCTTCCTCAATTTGCACAAAGTTAAATATTCTGTGTAAAGCAGCTTGTTTCTTATGAGCAGGAAAATATTTTCCAGAGAAGTAATAAATAATATCCTGGGAACTACGCACACAACCAGGAGCAAGAGTATTATACCAAGTCTTAGCATCACCCTTTAATGAGAACGGAAATAATTTGAGAATATAATAGTAGCGAATTTTCTCATCATGAGCAAAAAGAGTGGCTATGTAATTCAACTTAGTAAGATGTGCCACAACAGTTTCAGTTTCATAACCATGGAAAGGATCAGATTCAACCAAAGTAATTAACTCTGGGTCGACAGAGAATTCATAATCCTTATCATCAACAAAGATAGGTGAAGTAGCAAACTTAGAATCACATTTCATCTAGCATTCAAAGATTTTTCTTTCAATTTCCATAATAATTTCTTAAGATCATCTCTATCTTTGCAAGCAAGAACGTCTCTAGTTGTCTCCTCATCCATTACATAACCTTCCGGTACCTTTGGCAATTCATATCTAGGAGAACTAGTTGTAATAGGTGTTTCAAGATTTTCAGTTTCAAGCTCTTCGTCAGTTTCAACAATTTCATCAGTTTCAGCATTTTCAAAAGCTTTAGTTCTAGCAAGTTGTTCATCGAGAAATTCACCTAGTGGCACATTATCATCAAGCAAGGTACTAGCATCATCATAAATATCATTCATAGCAGAAGTAGCATCATCAATAACTTGCAACATATCAGGATTAATCGCGTGTGGTGTTGTTGCAAGCTTACTTATAACAGAAGGTGAAGCAAGTGCAGAGCTAGATGGCAAGTCCTTACCTCCCCTCGTCTTGGAGGGAAAAATCTTAGTCTTAGCGTCCTTCAGATTCTTCATACTGATAATTTGATAATAATCCCAAGTGACTCCACAAATATAGCTATGGTCCCCGGCAACGATGCTAGAAAAATGTCTTGATAACCCACGCGTATAGGGGATCGCAACAGTTTTCGAGGGTAGAGAATTCAACCCAAATTTATTGATTCGACACAAGGGGAGCCAAAGAGTATTTGCAAGTATTAGCAGCTGAGTTGTCAATTCAACCACACCTGGAGATTAATTATCTGCAGCAAAGTGATCAGCAGCAAAGTAGTATGATAGTTTTGATAGTAGTAGCAACATCAATAGTAACGGTAACGGTGATAGCAATGATTTTGTAGCAAGTGTAATAGTAACATCAGCAGTAGTAACTTAGCAGAAACAATATAAGAAAAATTCATAGGCATTGGATCGGTGAATTCGTTGGATGATATTCATCATATAACAGTCATAACCTAGGGCGATACGACACTAGCTCCAGTTCATAAACATAATGTAGGCATGTATTCCGTAAATAGTCATACGTGCTTATGGCAAGAACTTGCATGACATCTTTTGGCCTACCCTCCCGTGGCAGCGGGGTCCTATTGGAAACTAAGGGATATTAAGGCCTCCTTTTAATAGAGAACCGGAACAAAGCATTAACACATAGTGAATACATGAACTCCTCAAACTACGGTCATCGCCGGGAAGTGTCCCGACTATTGTCACTCCGAGGTTGCTGGATCATAACATGTAGTAGGTCAATATTGTTGGAAATATGCCCTAGAGGCAATAATAAATGGTTATTATTATATTTCTTTGTTCATGGTAATTGTCTATTATTCATGCTATAATTGTATTGTCCGGAAATCGTAATACATGTGTGAATACATAGACCACAACCTGTCCCTAGTAAGCCTCTAGTTGACTAGCTCGTTGATCAACAGATAGTCATGGTTTCCTGACTATGGACATTGGATGTCATTGATAACGGGATCACATCATTAGGAGAATGATGTGAGGGACAAGACCCAATCCTAAGCATAGCATAAAAGATCGTGTAGTTTCGTTTGCTAGAGCTTTTCCAATGTCAAGTATCTTTTCCTTAGACCATGAGATCGTGCAACTCCCGGATACCGTAGGAGTGCTTTGGGTGTGCCAAACGTCACAACGTAATTGGGTGACTATAAAGGTGCATTACGGGTATCTCCGAAAGTGTCTGTTGGGTTGGCACGGATCGAGACTGGGATTTGTCACTCCGTGTGACGGAGAGGTATCTCTGGGCCCACTCGGTAATGCATCATCATAATGAGCTCAATGTGACTAAAGCGTTAGTCACGGGATCATGCATTGCGGTACGAGTAAAGAGACTTGCCGGTAACGAGATTGAACAAGGTATTAGGATACCGACGATCGAATCTCGGGCAAGTAACATACCGATTGACAAAGGGAATTGCATACGGATTGATTGAATCCTCGACACCGTGGTTCATCCGATGATATCATCGTGGAACATGTGGGAGCCAACATGGGTATCCAGATCCCGCTGTTGGTTATTGACCGGAGAGGCGTCTCGGTCATGTCTGCATGTCTCCTGAACCCGTAGGGTCTACACACTTAAGGTCCGGTGACGCTAGGGTTGTAGAGATATATGTATGCGGAAACCCGAAAGTTGTTCGGAGTCCCGGATGAGATCCCGGACATCACGAGAGGTTCCGGAATGGTCCGGAGGTAAAGATTTATATATGGGAAGTCTTATTTTGGTCGCCGAAAAGTTTCGCGCTTTATCGGTATTGTACCGGGAGTGCCGAAAGGGGTCCGGGGGTTCACCAAGGGGGGCCACATGGGCTGTAAGGGGTGCGCCTTGGCCTATATGGGCCAAGGGCACCAGCCCCAAGAGGCCCATGCGCAAGAGATAAGAGAAAAGGGAGAGTCCTAAAGGGGGAAGGCACCTCCGAGGTGCCTTGGGGGGGAAGGACTCCCCCCTGGCCGCACCCTTCCTTGGAGGAAGGGGCAAGGCTGCCCCCCCCCCCTCTCCCTTGGCCCTATATATAGTGGGGGGAAGGGAGGGCAGCAACATCTAAGCCTTGGGCGCCTCCCTCCTCCCCTGCAACACCTCTCTCTCTCTCTCTCGCAGAAGCTCGGCGAAGCCCTGCCGGAGACCCGCTACATCCACCACCACGCCGTCGTGCTGTTGGATCTCCATCAACCTCTCCTTCCCCCTTGCTGGATCAAGAAGGAGGAGACGTCGCTGCACCGTACGTGTGTTGAACGCGGAGGTGCCGTACGTTCGGCACTCGGTCATCGGTGATTTGGATCACGGCGAGTACGACTCCGTCATCCACGTTCATTGGAACGCTTCCGCTCGCGATCTACAAGGGTATGTAGATCCACTCCTTTCCCCTCGTTGCTAGTAGACTCCATAGATGCATCTTGGTGAGCGTAGGAAAATTTTAAATTATGCTACGATTCCCAACAGTGGCATCATGAGCCAGGTCTATGCGTAGTTACTATGCACGAGTAGAACACAAAGCAGTTGTGGGCGTTGAGTTTGCCAATTCTTCTTGCCGCTACTAGTCTTTTCTTGTTTCGGCGGCATTGTAGGATGAAGCGTCCCGGACCGACCTTACACGTACTCTTACGTGAGACAGGTTCCACCGACTGACATGCACTAGATGCATAAGGTGGCTAGCGGGTGTATGTCTCTCCTACTTTAGTCGGAACGGATTTGATGAAAAGGGTCCTTATGAAGGGTAAATAGAAATTGGCAAATCACGTTGTGGTCATACGTAGGTAAGAAACGTTCTTGCTAGAAACCTACAAACCACGTAAAAACTTGCAACAACAATTAGAGGACGTCTAACTTGTTTTTGCAGCAAGTGCCATGTGATGTGATATGGCCAGAAGATGTGATGAATGATATATATGATGTATGAGATTGATCATATTCTTGTAATAGGAATCACGACTTGCATGTCGATGAGTATGACAACCGGCAGGAGCCATAGGAGTTGTCTTTATTATTTTGTATGACCTGCGTGTCATTGAATAACGCCATGTAAATTACTTTACTTTGTTGCTAAACGCGTTAGCCATAGAAGTAGAAGTAATCGTTGGCGTGACGACTTCATAAAGACACAATGATGGAGATCATGATGATGGAGATCATGGTGTCATGCCGGTGACAAAGATGATCATGGTGCCCCGAAGATGGAGATCAAAGGAGCATGATGATATTGGCCATATCATGTCACTATTTGATTGCATGTGATGTTTATCATGTTTTTGCATCTTATTTGCTTAGAACGACGGTAGCAAGTAGGATGATCCCTTATAATAATTTCAAGAAAGTGTTCACCCTAACTGTGCACCGTTGCGAAGGTTCGTCGTTTCGAAGCACCACGTGATGATCGGGTGTGATAGATTCTTACGTTCGAATACAACTGGTGTTGACGAGCCTAGCATGTACAGACATGGCCTCGGAACACATGCAATACACTTAGGTTGACTTGACGAGCCTAGCATGTACAGACATGGCCTCGGAACACGGAGGACCGAAAGGTCGAGCATGAGTCGTATAGAAGATACGATCAACATGGAGATGTTCACCGATCTTGACTAGTCCGTCTCACGTGATGATCGGACACGGCCTAGTTAAACTCTGATCATGTTTCACTTAGATGACCAGAGGGATGTCTATCTGAGTGGGAGTTCATAATCAGATGAACTTCATTATCATGAACATAGTCAAATAGGTATTTGCAAATTATGTCATAGCTTGCGCTTTAGTTCAACTGATTAAGATATGTTCCTAGAGAAAATTTAGTTGAAAGTTGGTAGTAGCAATTATGCGGACTGGGTCCGTAAACTGAGGATTGTCCTCATTGCTGCACAGAAGGCTTATGTCCTTAATGCACCGCTCGGTGTGCTGAACCTCAGCGTCGTCTGTAGATGTTACGAAACATCTGACATACACGTTTTGATGACTACGTGATAGTTCAGTGCGGTTTAGAATTGTGGCACCAAAGACGTTCTTTAAACGTCGCAGAACATGTGAGATGTTCCGAAGACTGAAATTGGGATTTCAGACTAGTGCCCACGTCAAGAGGTATGAGACCTCTGACAAGTTCTTAAGCCTGCAAACTAAGGGAGAAAAGCTCAATCGTTGAGCATGTGCTCAGATTGTCTGAGTGCCACAATCGCTTGAATCGAGTGGGAGTTAATCTCCCAGATGAGATAGTGATAGTTCCCCATAGTCATTGCCACCAAGCTAGTAGAGCTTCGTGATGAACTATAACATATCAAGGATAGTTATGATGATCCTTGAGCTATTCGCGATGTTTGACACCGCGAGAGTAGAAATCAAGAAGGAGCATCAATTGTTGATGGTTAGTAAAACCACTAGTTTAAGAAGGGCAAGGGCAAAAGGGATACTTCATGAAACAGCAAGTCGTTTGCTGCTCTAGTGTAGAATCCCAAGGTTGAACCCAAACCCGAGACTAAGTGCTTCTATGAGAGGAACGGTCACTGAAGCAGTAATACCCTAGATATTTGGTAGATGAGAAGGCAGGCAAGGTCGACAGAAGTATATTGGATATACGTTATATGAATGTGTACTTTACTAGTACTCCTAGCAGCACCAGGGTATTAGATACTGGTTCGATTGCTAAGTGTTAGTAACTCGAAATAGAAGCTGCGGAATAAATGGAGACTAGCTAAAGGTGAGATGACGATATGTATTGGAAGTGTTTCCAAGGTTGATGTGATCAAGCATCGCATGCTCCCTCTACTATCGAGATTTGGTGTTTGCATGATTGGATTATGTTTACCGCAAAACGGTTATTCATTTAAGAAGAATAATGGTTACTCTGTTTATTTGAATAATACCTTCAATGGTCTTGCACCTAAAATGAATCTCGATCGTAGTGATACACATGTTCATCCCAAAAAGATATAAGATAGTAATGATAGTACCACATACTTGTGGCACTGCCACTTGAGTCATATTGGTATAGAACGCATGAAGAAGCTCCATGTAGATGGATCTTTGGACTCACTCGTTTTTGAAATGAATGAGACATGCGAACCATGTCTATTGGTATATATGCATGAAGAAACTCCATGCAGATGGATCGTTTGGACTCACTTGATTTTGAATCACTTGAGACATGCAAATCATATCACATGGGCAAGATGACTGAAAGGCCTCGTTTTCAGTAAGATGGAACAAGAGAGCAACTTATTGGAAGTAATACATTTTGATGTATGCAGTCCAATGAGTGCTGAGGCATGCAGTGGACATCGTTATGTTCTTACTTCACAGATGATTTGAGTAGATGCTGAGTGTATTTACTTGATGAAACACTAGTCTGAATTATTGAAAGGTTCAAGTAATTTCAGAGTGAAGTTGAAGATCGTCGTAACAAGAGGATAAAATGTCTGTGATATGATCATAGAGATGAGTATCTGAGATACGAGTTTGGCACACAATTGAGACATTGTGGAAAGTGTTTCACAATTAATACCTCCTGGAACACCATAGTGTGATGGTGTGTCCGAACATAATAACTGCACCCTATTGGATATGGTGCATACCATGATGTTTCTTATCAAATTACCACTATCATTTATTGGTTAGGCATTAGAGACAACCGCATTCACTTTAAAAGGGGCACCATGCAATTCCGTTGAGACGACACCGTTTATAGAAACCTAAGTTGTCGTTTCTTAAAAGTTTGGGGCTGCGATGCTAATGTGAAAAAGTTTCAGGCTGATAAGCTCGAACCCAAAGCGGATAAATGCATCTTCATAGAATACCCAAAAACAGTTGGGTATACCTCCTATTTCAGATCTGGAAGCAAAAGTAATTGCTTCTAGAAACGAGTCCTTTCTCGAGGAAAAGTTTCTCTCGAAAGAATTGAGTGGGAGGATGGTGGAGACTTGATAAGGTTATTGAACCGTCGCTTCAACTAGTGTGTAGCAGGGCACAGGAAGTTGTTCCTGTGGCACCTACACCAATTGAAGTGGAAGCTTATGATAGTGATCATGAAACTTCGGATCAAGTCACTACCAAACCTCGTAGGATGACGAGGATGCGCACTACTTCAGAGTAATGCGTGATCCTATCTTGGAAGTCATGTTGCTAGACAACAATGAACCTACGAGCTATAGAGAAGCGATGGTAGGCCCATATTCCGACGAATGGCTCGAGGCCATGAAATCCGAGATAGAATCCATGTATCAGAACAAAGCATGGACTTTGGTGAACTTGCCCGATGATCGGCAAGCCATTGAGATAAATGGATCTTTAAGAAGAAGACGGACATGGACGGTAATGTTACCGTCTATGAAGCTCGACTTGTGGCAAAGAGTATTTTCACAAGTTCAAGGAGTTGACTACAATGAGTTTTTCTCATCCGTAGCGATGCTTAGGTCCATCGGAATCATGTTAGCATTAGCTACATTTATGAAATCTGGCAGATGGATGTCAAAACAAGTTTCCTTACCAGTTTTCGTAAGGAAAGGTTGTATGTGATACAATCAGAAAGGTTTTGTCGATCCTAAGGATGCTAAAAGGTATGCTAGCTCCAGCAATCCTTCCATGGATTAGAGCAAGCATCTCGGAGTCAGAATATATGCTTTGATGGGGTGATCAAAGTTTTTGGGTTTATACAAAGTTTGTTAGAAACTTGTATTTACAATAAAGTGAGTGGGAGCGCTACAACATTTCTGATAAGTATATGTGAATGACATATTGTTGATCCGAAATGATGTAAAATTTCTGGAAAGCATAAAGGGTTGTTTGAAAGGAGTTTTTCAAAGGAAGACCTGGATAAAGCTGCTTACATATTGGGCATCAAGATCCATAGAGATAGATCAAGACGCCTGATGATACTTTCAAAAGACAGCACACCTTGACATGATTTTGAAAGAGTTCAAAATAGATCAGCAAAGAAGGAGTTCTTGGCTGTGTTACAAGGTGTGAGTATTGAGTGAGACTCAAGACCTGACCACAGCGGAAGATAGAGAAAGGACGAAGGTCGTCCCCTATGCTTTAGACATAGGCTCTATAGTATGCTATGCTGTGTACCGCACATGTAGTGTGCCTTGCCATGAGTTGGTCAAGAGGGTACAATGGTGATCCGGGAAAGGATCTCATGACAGCGGTCGAACTTATCCTTAGTACCTAGTGGATTAAGGAATTTTCTCGATTATGGAGGTGGAAAGGAGTTCGTCATAAATGGTTACGTCGATGCGAACTTTGACACTAATCCTGATGACTCTGAGTAGCAAACCGGATTCGTATAGTAGAGCAATTATTTGAAATGGCTCCAAATAGCGCGTGGTAGCATCCACAAGATGACATAGATATTCGTAAAGCACACGGTTCTGAAAGGTTTAGACCCGTTGACTAATAACCTCTCTCACAAGCATAACATGACCAAACCAGAACACATTGAGTGATAATCACATAGTGATGTGAACTAGATTGATGACTCTAGTAAACTCTTTAGATGTTGGTCACATGGTGATGTGACCAGTGAGTGTTAATCACATGGTGATGTGAACTAAATTATTGACTCTAGTGCAAGTGGGAGACTGTTGGAAATATGCCCTAGAGGCAATAATAAATGGTTATTATTATATTTCTTTGTTCATGGTAATTGTCTATTATTCATGCTATAATTGTATTGTCCGGAAATCGTAATACATGTGTGAATACATAGACCACAACCTGTCCCTAGTAAGCCTCTAGTTGACTAGCTCGTTGATCAACAGATAGTCATGGTTTCCTGACTATGGACATTGGATGTCATTGATAACAGGATCACATCATTAGGAGAATGATGTGAGGGACAAGACCCAATCCTAAGCATAACATAAAAGATCGTGTAGTTTCGTTTGCTAGAGCTTTTCCAATGTCAAGTATCTTTTCCTTAGACCATGAGATCGTGCAACTCCCGGATACCGTAGGAGTGCTTTGGGTGTGCCAAACGTCACAACGTAATTGGGTGACTATAAAGGTGCATTACGGGTATCTCCGAAAGTGTCTGTTGGGTTGGCACGGATCGAGACTGGGATTTGTCACTCCGTGTGACGGAGAGGTATCTCTGGGCCCACTCGGTAATGCATCATCATAATGAGCTCAATGTGACTAAAGCGTTAGTCACGGGATCATGCATTGCGGTACGAGTAAAGAGACTTGCCGGTAATGAGATTGAACAAGGTATTAGGATACCGACGATCGAATCTCGGGCAAGTAACATACCGATTGACAAAGGGAATTGCATACGGATTGATTGAATCCTCGACACCGTGGTTCATCCGATGATATCATCGTGGAACATGTGGGAGCCAACATGGGTATCCAGATCCCGCTGTTGGTTATTGACCGGAGAGGCGTCTCGGTCATGTCTGCATGTCTCCTGAACCCGTAGGGTCTACACACTTAAGGTCCGGTGACGCTAGGGTTGTAGAGATATATGTATGCGGAAACCCGAAAGTTGTTCGGAGTCCCGGATGAGATCCCGGACATCACGAGAGGTTCCGGAATGGTCCGGAGGTAAAGATTTATATATGGGAAGTCTTATTTTGGTCGCCGAAAAAGTTTCGCGCTTTATCGGTATTGTACCGGGAGTGCCGAAAGGGGTCCGGGGGTCCACCAAGGGGGTCCACCAGCCCCGGGGGCCACATGGGCTGTAAGGGGTGCGCCTTGGCCTATATGGGCCAAGGGCACCAGCCCCAAGAGGCCCATGCGCAAGAGATAAGAGAAAAGGGAGAGTCCTAAAGGGGGAGGGCACCTCCGAGGTGCCTTGGGGGGGAAGGACTCCCCCCTGGCCGCACCCTTCCTTGGAGGAAGGGGCAAGGCTGCGCCCCCCCTCTCCCTTGGCCCTATATATAGTGGGGGGAAGGGAGGGCAGCAACATCTAAGCCTTGGGCGCCTCCCTCCTCCCCTGCAACACCTCTCTCTCTCTCGCAGAAGCTCGGCGAAGCCCTGCCGGAGACCCGCTACATCCACCACCACGCCGTCGTGCTGTTGGATCTCCATCAACCTCTCCTTCCCCCTTGCTGGATCAAGAAGGAGGAGACGTCGCTGCACCGTACGTGTGTTGAACGCGGAGGTGCCGTACGTTCGGCACTCGGTCATCGGTGATTTGGATCACGGCGAGTACGACTCCGTCATCCACGTTCATTGGAACGCTTCCGCTCGCGATCTACAAGGGTATGTAGATCCACTCCTTTCCCCTCGTTGCTAGTAGACTCCATAGATGCATCTTGGTGAGCGTAGGAAAAATTTAAATTATGCTACGATTCCCAACAAATATAACTTGCAAGATCGGATCTAGAACATGGATATAATCGTGATAACATAAACGGTTCAGATCTTAAATCATGGCACACGGGCCCAAAGTGACAAGCATTAAGCATGGCAAAGTCATAGCAACATCAATCTCAGAATATAATGGATACTAGGGATCAAGCCCTAACAAAACTAGCTCGATTACATGATGAATCTCGTCCAACTCCACACCGACCAGCGAGCCTACCCGGTGGGGAGCATCATGGAATTGGCGATGGAGAAGGGTTGGTGATGACGAAGATCGAAGACCCCCCTCTCCGGAGCCCCAAACGGACTCCAGATCTAGTCCCCCGATGAAGAATAGGAGGTGGCGGCGGCTCTATTTCGTGAAACACAATAATTATTTCTCCCTGATTTTTCTCTCCAAATATGTGATTTTATAGTGTCAGGGTTGGAGTCTGCGGGGCCACTAGGTGGGGACAACCCACCTGGGCGCGCTTGGAGGGGGGCGCCCTGGAGGGTTGCGCCCACCGAGGTGCCCCGCTCCGGTGGTTTTTGGCTCTAGAAATTCTTATTTATTGAATAAAAATCCTCGCAAAGTTTCGTTCCAATCTGTGAAATTTTATTTCTGCACAAAAACAACACCATGGTAGTTCTACTGAAAACACCATCAGTCCGGGTTAGTTTCATTCAAATCATGCAAATTAGAGTGCAAAACAAGAGGAAAAGTGTTAGGAAAAGTAGATACGACGGAGATGTATCAGAGGACACAACTATTATAAAGGGTCGGTACAAGAAGGGTAACAGAGCATCATGGAGATCTCCATTTTCGTCATCCACATCAACCCTAGTTGTCGCCATTTTCCATCTCCATCTCCATAGCCACAGCCACCACCATTACCATCACCTTAGCACTCATCCAAATTAGCCACACCCTGTAATCGTGTATCATAATCGAGAACTATTGTAAGACATCAATCAACCAGTCATTCCTCTTGATGTGTTCTTCAATGGTTTCTTCTTGCAATCTAATCGCTATGTGTGAGTAATTCAGTAAGGTCATCGGTTGAGGCATAGCCCTACAACCCTACGTATTTGTTGTAGGAATCGATGGAATTACTTTGATTTTGTGTATGTGTTAAATAAAATTGCTTAATAGTTGTCTCTTGTCTTGTTTGTGACTTTTTCCATGCAAGTACGCAGGATCACGAAGATCGAGCCATGAAGAGGCTAAGGGCAGTGAAACGCCATTTTGAACACCGGACAAAAAGGTTTAGTACGGTGGCGTGAATCCTATCTCTAGGGATACAAGATGTGTAGTCATTAAACACCCAATGATTTTGTCTTAATTTTATCTTAATTACCGAGGTACCCTGCGCGACGGATAGGGCCTTTGGTTGGACAACTGACTCTTGATGCAGGACGCGCTCCGGTTAAGACGTAATTTGGACATATCCCCCACTTTGATTCCAAGCACATCTCGATGGACGACTTCTAGGGCACGGACGAATCATGGTGATCCCACGCAAATATATGGTTGTAAGAATAAGTCCTAATACCCATGCCTATTTTTTAAAAGATTTCAACTATGAAACTTGATTTCGATCCAGTCCAAAAACTAGAATTTAATACTCTTGCAAATCTTTCTAGAATCCTTTGTCTGACAGGTGCACTTCCTCTCATGGGTTCGATAACTCAGGGTCACCTCTGGGAAAAGGCGAGAATCCTTTATGCTCCTTTACGGGATCACTAAAGGGACTCATTAACTCTCACCCACAAAGGCACTGAGGAGGCGAGTACTCAAACATCCTTTATAGGAGTAATGTTATTTACTTATAGTCTTATTTAAGTACTATTACTTTAAACCATTACTGTTCTACCCTCACCATAATTCTTGTAGATACCTAACTACTAAGTCTTTTTGAGAATATACATAGAGTGTGATCTAAACACTTGCAGTAATACTTGTCTAAGCTCTTTGATGGGAACAATATAAAAACTAGGATGATACTTCCACAAAAGTTTGCTTCAACCAGCCCTGTGCACTTGCAGGAAATCACTTATTCGCCCCAATCAAATTGCCGAGAGCAAACACCACATGTGGACTGACTTGGTGAATGTCATGTTTAACACTGCTGATTTATTTATTGCATGGTGGAGAGGCTTTGGTAAATTCATGTCTTACCATGAATACAATTTCAAACAAGAACAAAGGAAAAAACCCTACGACGAGTGGGTTGGAAGAAAATCATCACTTTCTCATTTACGCAATTATGGATGCTTAGCGAAACTCACGATACCAATCTCTAATAAACACCAACTCAGACCAAAGACAATGGATTGTGTCTTTCTAAATTATTATGCTCATTGGACAATTGCCTATAATTTTTTAGTAGCCGAATCCAAGGTAACCGATATGCATGATGATACAATAATGGAATCTAGTGACGAAACATTTTTTTTAGATTACGAAACATTTTTTTTAGATTATGTTCCTTTGAAAGATATGCACAAGACTGCTAGAATCTTTCTTCTTAGATATTTCATGAATCTAGTACATCTCGAACCTCTCGCCCTTTCAGATCCTACATCAGGAGAGGGCTAGACTTGTTTTTTAGGAAGCGCTTCCCACAACATACTCGCCACTACGAGTCATCTTCCTTCCAATTTAGGCGACACCGCATCCCGCAACCTCCTTGTAGAAGTCATGGCTACTTCATGTAGTACAATCGATTAGTATGTGTGACATGTTCCCATATACTATCTGATTATGTTTGCCGCTACTTGTGGGCTGATGTTGTTCAATTCCTCTAGTGTGTTAGAGCTATGCATGTAATGATTATTTTAATCATGATTTATTTATAGAAATTAATCATGAAATCACCTAACTTTTCAACAATTGTTACTATTGCAAAGCAGCGTTTCTGCCAATAGCGAAGTGTGTGATAGTGTTGACACCATTGCACATCCACGATGCTAGTCCTTATCATGATTATGTGAGTTCATTTGATTATGTGCGTGTGTATGCCTAAATCGCACTCGGAACAGCTTAACATAGAAAATGAGAATAACTTACCTAACTCAGTCTCTCTCCCGTGTTGATCCCTGTGAGTGGCCCGAGAGGAACCCTAACTACCGCCACCACCAATCTTGATGGTGTCCTGGATTAAGGGGTGCTAACCGCGCTGGCCTATCAATCATGGGCCATGTCGAGGAACACCAGACAACCGAAGAATGGGCCATGTCCACCATGGCTCCCGGCGTACTTGATACGTATCCAACGTATCTATAATTTTTCATTGTTCCATGCTGTTATATTATCATTCTTGGATGTTTTATATTCATTTTATAGCAACTTTATATCATTTTTTGGGACTAACCTATTAACATAGTGCCCAGTGTCAGTTGCTGTTTTTTGCTTGTTTTTTACTTCGCAGAATATCAGTACCAAACGGAGTCCAAACGCAGTGCAACTTTTTGGAGATTTTTTCTGGACCAGAAGACATCCAGTGGGCCAAAAAAGTACAAGAGGGGTTGTGCCCCCACGGAGCCCCCCTGCACCGCCTCTTCGCCCTATAAATCCCCAAATATTCCAAAAACCCTAGGGGAGTCGACGTAACACAATTCCAGCCGCCGCAAGTTCCAGAACTACGAGATCCAATCTAACACCATCACAAAGGGGTTCATCATCCTCATTGGTGCCTCTCCGATGATGTGTGAGTAGTCCACCATAGACCTACGGGTCCGTAGGCAGTAGCTAGATGGCTTCCTCTCCCTCTTTTGGTTCTCAATACAATGGTCTCATGGAGATCTATTCGATGTAACTCTTTTTGCGGTGTGTTTGCTGGGATCCGATGAACTTTGAGTTTATGATCAGATCTATATCCATGAATACTATTTGAGTCTTCTTTGATCTCTTATATGCATTATTATTTATAGCCTCATATTTCTTCTTTGAATCTTTGGTTTATTTAGGCCAACTAGATCGATTTTTCTTGCCATGGGAAGAGTTGCTTTATGATGGGTTCGATCTTGCGGTGTTCTTTCCCAGTGCCAGAAGGGGCAGCAAGACACACATGTATTTGCTATTAAGTATAACAAGATGGGGGCAATTCCTACATGAATAGATCTCATCTACATCATGCCATCATTCTTATTGTATTACTACGTTTCTCCATGAACTTAATACACTAGATGCATGCTGGATAGCGGTCGATGTGTGGAGTAATAGTAGTAGCTGCAAGCAGGAGTCGGTCTACTAATATTGGACGTGGTGCCTATATATTGATAATTGTCTTGGATATCGTCATAATTATTCAATCTTCTATCAATTGCCCAACAGTAATTTGTTTAACCATTGTGTGCTATTTCTCGAGAGAAGCCACTAGTGAAATCTACTGCCCCCGGGTCTATTCTTTATCATATTTGCTTTGAGATCTATTTTTATTCGCTTTTATTTGCAGATCTATTATCCCAAAAACCCAAAAATAACTTGCTGTACTTTTTTATTACTTATTTTATTTCGCATTTTATCAAGAGCTATTTATCCAATCTACCACAAATTTATTTATCTTTTTACCGTGGAGGGATTGACAACCCCTCTTACGCGTCGGGTTGCAAGTATTTGTTCTTTGTGTGCAGGTACCATTTACATAGTGTTGCTTGGTTCTCCTACTCGATTGATACCTTGGTTTCACAACTGAGGGAAATACCTGTTGTAGCTGTACTGCATCATCCCTTCCTCTTTGGGGAAATACCGACACAGTTTCAAGCGACATTAGTACTCAAGATTGAATCGTCCGAAGACTTGGCACACACTTCAAGACATGTTCAAATCATCGACAAGCTTATCCCTAGATGTAACCGACCTACATGTAACCCCAGGTACCCCCGGTCCCTACATAAGCCGAGGGGTTTAGTTCGTAGAGAAGTTAGGTCATACACAAACGATCTCGAGGTAGATCATCATGCACTTTGTACTCCATCACAATCAATACAAGAAAAGGAGGACATAGGGTTTTACCTCTTAGAGAGGGCCCGAACTTGGGTAAACATCGCGTCTCTTGTTCATCATATTAGCATCTAGCCAAGATCACCAGGTCGGGATCCCCTACCAGAGATCGGCCGGATTTAACCCCGACAAATTCTCCACACCACCCACCCCCTCATCTCTGTTGATTAGTGTCGTTGGGCAAAGCCCATGACATCAGCGATAGCGGGGCCCTTCTCCTCTTGCAAGGTGCATGGGCGGTGCAGGGCAGGTCGACTGTGCAGAGGAGCGGATCTTGGCTAATGTCATCAGGCTGCCAGAGACAAGGAGTGACGCGGTCACGCGTGTGCACGGCTATGGAGCTGGATGTGCATGGCCGCGTAGGTCCTCGCGCTGGTGCGCGCAGTGACCACTGCTATACAGATCTGCCACTTTGGCGAGGGTGCCAGCTATGTCATGGTGGTTGGGATGCGCGCGGTTGTTGGTGCGGTGGCAGGTGGTGCTCAGGAACAGATAGGGTCACGACTCAGACGAGTGCAGGTGCAAAGGCCGTCGTCGACAATGGATCTATCAAGATGGTTGTCAACAAGGAGGGTCTGTGTTGGAAGGTACAGCGAGGACGCACAAGGGGTCGAGCAGAGCGGTTCTGCTCCCTACGGTTGTGCGATGTCTTGGTGCAGGTGCACAAGGGCCTGGGTGGCGTGGATTTGCTGCCTGGAGGTTGCGAGGTGGCACGAGGAGGGGCTGTTGTTTGAGGAGGTATAGCGGAGCGGCTTCGCAGTAATGGAGTAAGAAGGCGTGTATGTTCGCTGGATCTGTTGTCTCCGTCCTTCTGAAGGTGTGTGTGGGACGTTTGGAGCTAGGTTGCGGCTAGGATCCGTGGTGCTTCTTGGCCTCGGATGACACATCTCTAGTCCATACCGGCATGGTGCTCGGCATGGCTCGACGGTTCATGCTGCATCCGGTGGCTCAGCTCCCACTTGACGGCTGATGGTCTTAGCAACTAGTGCTGGTTGGTGGTTGTTGGTGCCTCTGAATAGTGGGGTTGGCAACTTCGGTGATGGGCTTCTTCGCCTGCGAGTTGGATCGATGGTGGTATTTGGTAGACATGCTGACGACAATGTGGGTTGGGTGTTGGGTGATGACCCACAAGTATAGGGGATCAATCATAGTCCTTTCGATAAGTAAGAGTGTTGAACCCAACAAGGAGCAGAAGGAAATGACAAGTGGTTTTCAGTAAGGTATTGTCTGCAAGCACTGAAATTTAAGTAACGAGTAGTTTGATAGCAAGATAATTTGTAACGGGCAAGTAATGGTAACACTAACAAAAGTGCAGCAAGGTAGCCCAATCCTTTTGAGGCAAAGGACAGGCCAAAACAGTCTCTTATGATAAGCAAAGCGTTCTTGAGGGTACACGGGAATTTCATCTAGTCACTTTCATCATATTGGTTTGAGTTGTGTTCGCTACTTTGATAATTTGATATATGGGTGGACCAGTGCTTAGGTGTTATTCTTACTTGAACAAGCCTCCTACTTATGATTAACCCCTCGCAAGCATCCGCAACTACGAGAAAAGTATTAAGAATAAATGTAACCATAGCATTAAACTTTTGGATCCAAATCAGTCCCTTACGGAATAACGCATAAACTAGGGTTTAAGCTTCTGTCACTCTCGCAACCTATCATCTGATAACTACTCCACAATGCATTCCCTTAGGCCCAAATATGGTGAAGAGTCATGTAGTCGATGTTCACATGACACCACTAAGGGAATCACAACATACATACCATCAAAATATCGAACACATATCAAGTTCACATGATTACTTGCAACAATATTTCTCCTATGACCTCAAGAACAAAAGTAACTACTCACAAATGATAATCATGCTCAAGATCAGAGGGGTATTAAATAGAATATTGGATCTGAACATATAATCTTCCACCGAACAAACCATATAGTAATCAACTACAAGATGTAATCAACACTACTAGTCACCCACAAGCACCAATCTAAGGTTCTGGTACAAAGATTGAACACAAGAGAGGAACTAGGGTTTGAGAGGAGATGGTCCTGTTAAAGATGTTGATGGAGATTGCCCTCCCCAAGATGGGAGAGTTGTTGTGATGATGATGACGATGATTTCCCCCTCCGGGAGGGAAGTTCCCCCGGCGGAATCGCTCCGCCGGAGGGCAAAAGTGCTCCTGCCCAAGTTCGGCCTCGAGACAGCGGTGCTTCGTCCCAAAAGTCCTCCCCATTATTTTTAGGTCAAAATGACTTATATACCATAAGAGGGGCATCGGAGGTGGGCTGAGGAGGGCACAACCCACCAGGGCGCGCCTGGGCTCCCTGGCGCGCCCAGGTGGGTTGTTCCCACTTGGTGGCCCCCTCTGGTACTTATTGGCTCCAATATTTCTTATATATTCCATAAAAAATATCCGTGAAGTTTTAGCTCACTTGGAGTTCTGCAAAATAGGTAGCCTGACGTAGCTTTTCCAGGTCCAGAATTCCAGCTGCCGGTATTCTCCCTCTTTGTGTGTACCTTGCATATTATGAGAGAAAAGGCATTAGAATTACTCCAAAAGGCATTATTATGCATAAAAACAATATAAATAACAGTAGGAAAAATGATGCAAAATGGACGTATCAACTCCCCCAAGCTTAGACCTCGCTTGTCCTCAAGCGAAAACCGAAATCGAAAAACATGTCCACATGATTAGAGAGAGAGGTGTCGATAAAAACAAACTACGGACATAGAAGCATCATGTATATTATTATAACAGCAACAAACTTTAACATAAAACCTTATCACATAACTTTTATCGTAAACTTCTCATGAACAAGTAACAATTCATCACAACATCAAAGTATAAAGCATAAACTCTATTGGAAACTAATAAACTATGTTCTCAGTCAACTTTGCAACTACAATTCATCATCTTTTCAGGAAGGGTCATGTATCGGAGCCCTTTTGGAAAGTCCACATACTCAACCATCATATATTCTTCTATGATTGCTAACACTCACCTCATACACATGAGCAAAAAGTTTCAAACGGACACATAGAAAGATAGGGGCTTATAGTTTCGCCTCCCAACATACTCACCTCAAGGGTGATGTCAACAATAATAACTCATGCTACCCATATCCAACTGGATATATATGCCTAAATCTTTCCTCACCACATGATGCTTGCCAAAAGAGAAAATAAAAAGGAATAGAGAGAAACACTTTGACTCATGCATAAAAGTAAATACATAAAACTAAAAGATAGGCCTTTCGCAGAGGGAAACAGAGGTTGCCATGCGCTTTTTGTTTGTATGCTAAATCTCTTAGTGCAAAAGAAAGTCACGTTATATTGCCCCTTATGATAGCAACCTTTATTATGCAGTATGTCGCTTTTATTCTTTGCCATCACAAGTTCGTACAACGCTCAATTTTCTCTTACTCTAAATGATCCAACACTTTTAGAAGCAAATTTTATTGCCTTTTTGCACCAATGACAACTTACTTGAAGGATTTTACTCAATCCATAGGTAGGTATGGTGGACTCTCAAAATAAGATTTGGGTTTAAGGGTTTTGGATACACAAGTAGTATCTCTACTTAGTGCAGAATTTTTGGCTAGCAAAGATGGGGGCAAGCACCACATGTTGAAGGATCTATGACAATATAACTTCTATGTGAATATGAACAAACATAAATAATTAAGCTCTCTTCCTTGTCCAACGTCAACAATTTTGGCATATAATATTTTGATGGGGGCTCACAATCACAAACGATGTCCAAGATAGTGTATTTGCATGTGAATCTTCTCTTCCCTTATTAATTCATTCATGAATTGCATCATTGACCAATGCTACGTTTGTAAATCTCCAATAAAATTTCTACTTATAATCTTCCTTATGTGATGTCATTACTTACCATCAGATTAGCATATGATCTTGTTCATTTATTTCCTTTCTTTTTACTGAACATGAAAGTAAAGAAAACAAAACTCAAACTAAACTTTATTATATATCTCGCACACGATTACAAGGATAGATCACTAAGCAAACATCAAAAAGAAAGGATCGAACTAAACTTTTATTCATCTAAAGCAAAAGTTAACTATGGATTGAACTAAGATAAGTAAAGGTAAAAGATAATGGAGGTGATACGATACCATGGCACCTCCCCCAAGCTTGGCACAAGCCAAGGGGAGTGTCCATACCCGATACTCAATTTTCCTTTGGTGATGAAGAACGAGGTGGTGGTGATGAAGTAGTTACGCTTAAGGATGGAATTTTCCTCCTTTAAGTCACCGATCTCCTGCTCGAGCTCTACTATCCTTTTGCATAATTCTTGCTTGTTTTCATGCAAGAGACGAAAGGGGATAAACTGGACCTTAGGTTTCTTTGCTTTGTTGGGGAGGCTTGACTTCTTGAATTCCACATGCATGTCTCTAGGTTGACGCAATGGAACTTCAACTTCGTCTGAGCTTGTCTCCTCCTCCCCTTTAGGATCATAGTCCTCTTCTTCCTCCGAGGTCCAGCTATAATGCTCCATATCCCCATAAACCTTGGGGTTTGCAATATAATTAGCAACATAGCTCTCACCCTCCGTGTCTTGGGATGACATAATTTCAGATCTGTCAGGAAAACAGCGAGAGAAGAAGAACAGAAGATTTCTCCGCGATACGGTGGTCAACAGGTTTTGGGGGTATATAAAGATTTTTTATCTTGGGAAATAAGCAAACAGGAGAAAAACGGAGTCCGGAAGGTACCCGAGGTGGACACAACCCACCTGGGCGCGCCTGGCAAGCCAGGTGTGCCCTGGTGTCTTGTGCCACCAGGGGTGCTTTCCTGGTTGTTTCTGCTTTTCCTATTTTTTGATATATTCTAAAACTTACAAAAAATATTTTTGCAGATTTTTTTGGAGTCCCTTTACTTACCGTATCACGTACGTCCTCTTTTTTCATGATTCTGGAGTGCTCCGGAAGGTTTCTTTTATATGTTCTTGCGGTGTCATAGTTTGGATAATATTGCTTTCAACATTAATGGGCGTACCTGAGATATAATGTTTTATTCTTTGCCCATTGACAACCTTCGGGTTAGGACCTTAGGCATTATTTATTTTGATAGCTCTAGATCGATGAACGTCCTCAAGAACATAGGGTCCTTCCCATTTGGAGAGGAGTTTTCCTACAAAGAATCTGAAACAAGAGTTGTACAAAAGAACATATTCTCCAACTTTAACTCACGCTTTTGGATTCTTTTATCATGCCATCTTTTGACTTTTTCTTTAAATAACTTGGCATTTTCATAAGCTTGGGTTCTCCATTCATCTAATTAGCTAATATCAAATAACCTCTTTTCACCGGCAAGTTTGAAATCATAGTTGAGTTCTTTAATTGCCCAATAAGCTTTATGTTCTAACTCAAGAGGCACATGACAAGCTTTCCCATAAACCATTTTATAAGGAGACATACCCATAGGATTTTTATATGCTGTTGTGTAAGCCCAAAGTGCATATTCTAATTTCTTAGACCAATTCTTTCGGGATCTATTGACAATTTTTTGTGAAATTAACTTTAAATCCCTATTGCTAAGTTCAACCTGACCACTAGACTAAGGATGATAAGGTGATGCAATTCTATGGTTAACATCATACTTAGCAAGCATTTTATGGAAAGCACCATGAATAAAATGTGAACCACCATCAGTCATTAAATATCTAGGGACTCCAAACCTTGGGAAAATGACTTCCTTAAGCATTTTAATACAGGTGTTGTGATCAGCACTACTAGTTGGAATAGCTTCTACCCACTTAGTAACATATTCAACATCAACCAAAATATGAGTATACCCATTAGCGGGAGGAAAAGGTCCCATGTAATCGAAACCCCAAACATCAAATGGTTCAACAGCAAGTGAATAATTCATAGGTATTTCTTGATGCTTACCAATATTTCCAATTCTTTGACATTCATCACAAGATGAAACAAACTTACTGGCATCCTTGAAGAGAGTAGGCCAATAAAAACCAGATTGCAATACCTTGTGAGCAGTTGTATCTCCCGCATGGTGCCCTCCATAAGCTTCAGAGTGACATTTCCATAGGATTTGTCCCTGTTCATGCTAAGGTACACAACGTCTAATAATACCATCTACTCCTTCTTTATAAAGATGTGGGTCATCCCAAAAGTAATGTCTTAAATCATAGAAGAATTTTTTCTTTTGTTGCTTTGTGAAACTAGGCGGTATGTATTCAGCAACAATATAGTTTGCATAGTCAGCAAACCAAGGAGTGTTATGAGAAACAATTATTGCAACTAATTGTTCGCCAAGAAAACTATCATTAATAGGTTGTGGGTCATCAAGAATATTTTCTAACCTAGACAAGTTATCAGCCACGGGGTTCTCAGCTCCTTTTCTATCAGTGATATGTAAGTCAAATTCTTGTAGCAAAAGAACCCACCTAATGAGTCTAGGTTTAGCATCTTTCTTTTCCATAAGATATTTTATAGCAGCATGATCAGTGTGAACAATTACTTTAGAATCAACAATGTAAGACCTAAATTTATCACAAGCAAACAACACAGCTAAAAATTCTTTCTCAGTAGTAGCATAATTTCGTTGGGCACTGTCTAGAGTTTTACTAGCATAATGGATAACATTTAATTTCTTATCAACTCTTTGTCCTTGAAAAGCACCAACAGCATAATCACTAACATCACACATAATTTCAAAAGGTAAGTTCCAATCAGGCGGTTGAATAATAGGTGCAGAAATCAAGGCTTCCTTAAGTGTTTCAAAGGCTTCTACACAATCATCATCAAAAACAAATGGAACATCCTTTTGTAAAAGATTTGTAAGAGGCCTAGAAATTTTAGAGAAGTCTTTAACAAATCTCCTATAGAAACCAGCATGACCGAGGAAACTACGAATACCTTTGATATCTTTAGGACATGGCATTATCTCAATTGCACCAACTTTAGCTTTATCCACCTCAATACCTCGTTCAAAAATTTTATGTCCCAATACAATACCTTCTTTAACCATAAAGTGGCACTTCTCCCAATTCAAGACAAGATTAGTCTTCTCGCATCTCTGCAAAACTCGATCAAGGTTGCTTACGCAATCACCAAAAGAAGTTTTGTAAACGGAAAAATCATCCATGAAAACCTCAACAATCTTTTCACAAAAGTCAGAGAATATAGCAATCATACATCTTTGAAAGGTAGCAGGTGCATTGCATAAACCAAAAGGCATACGTCTATAAGCATAAGTTCCAAAAGGGCAAGTAAAGGTGGTTTTCTCTTGATCAGGTTGTGAGACAGGTATTTGAGAAAAACCAGAATATCCATCAAGGAAATAGAAGTGTGTATGCTTTGATAGTCTTTCTAGCATTTGATCAATAAAAGTAGAGGGTAATGATCTTTTCTAGTTGCTTTATTTAATTCTCTAAAATCAATTACCATTCTGTAGCGAGTAACAATTCTTTGCGGGATAAGTTCATTTTTATCATTAGGAACAACAGTAATACCTCCCTTCTTTGGGACACAATGAACAATACTTACCCATCTACTATCAGCTATAGGATAGATTATACTTGCTTCCAGAAGCTTCAATATTTCAATTCTTACCACTTCTTTCATTTTAGGATTTAAACGTCATTGGTGATCAACAACGGGTTTAGCATCAGGTTCCATATTAATTTTGTGCTGACAGAGAGTGGGACTAATGCCCTTTAATCATCAAGAGCATATCCAATAGCAGCTCGGTGCTTCTTTAGAACCTTAATCTTTCTTCTTCATGTTTTGAAAGGTTAGCACTAATAATAATAGGATATAACTTTTTATCATCAAGATAAGCATATTTCAAAGTGTATGGTAATTGTTTTAGTTCAAACGCATGATCACCTTTAGGTGGAGGAGGACCTCCTAGAGTTTCAATAGGCAAATTGTGTTTAAGCAGAGGACGTTGTTCAAAGAAAATCTTATCTATTTCATTTATTTCATGCAGATGCATATCATTTTCATGGTCTAGCAAATATTGTTCTAGTGGATCAGTAGGAGGCACGGCAACAGAAGCAAGACCAATTATTTCATCCTTACTAGGCAATTCTTTCTTATGATGCTTTCTACTAAACTTAGAAAAATTAAACTCATGAGACTCATCACTAAAGCTTACACCGACAGTTTGTTTCTCACAATCTATTTTAGCATTAACGGAGTTCAAGAAAGGTCTACCAAAGATAATGGGACAAAAGTCATCTTGTGGGGAACCAAGAACTAGAAAATCAGTAGGGTATTTTATTTTCCCACACAAGATTTCAAAATCTCTAACAATCCCAAGTGGTGTGATGGTGTCTCTATTAGAAAGTCTAATAGTAACATCTATGTCCTCTATTTCAGCGGGTGCACTATCATTCATAATTTCTTGATATAAGGTAAAAGGAATAGCACTCACGCTAGCACCTATTGAAGGAAATATGGCCTACAGGCAATAATAAAGTTGTTATTTATATTTCCTTATATCATGATAAATGTTTATTATTCATGCTAGAATTCTATTAACCGGAAACTTAGTACATGTGTGAATACATAGACAAAACGGAGTGTCCCTAGTATGCCTCTACTTTACTAGCTCGTTAATCAAAGATGGTTAAGTTTCCTAGCCATAGACATGTGTTGTCATTTGATCAACGGGATCACATCATTAGAGAATGATGTGATGGACAAGATCCATCCATTAGCTTAGCATTAATGATCGTTACAGTTTCATTGCTACTGCTTTCTTCACGACTTATACATGTTCCTCAGATTATGAGATTATGCAACTCCCGAATACCGGAGGAACACTTTGTGTGCTATCAAACGTCACAACGTAAATGGGTGATTATAAAAATGCTCTACAAGTGTCTCCGAACGTGTTTGTTGGGTTGGCATAGATCGAGATTAGGATTTGTCACTCTGTGTTTCCGAGAGGTATCTCTGGGCCCTCTCGGTAATGCTCATCACTATAAGCCTTGCAAGCAATGTGACTAATGAGTTAGTTGCGGGATGAAGTATTACGGAACGAGTAAAGAGACTTGACGGTAACGAGATTGAACTAGGTATGATGATACCGATGATCGAATCTCGGGCAAGTAACATACCGATGACAAAGGGAACAACGTATGTTGTTATGCGGTTTGACCGATAAAGATCTTCGTAGAATATGTAGGAGCCAATATGAGCATCCAGGTTCCGCTAATTGTTATTGACCGGAGATGTGTCTCGGTCATGTCTAAATAGTTCTTGAACTCGTAGGGTCCGCATGCTTAACGTTCGATGATGATTTGTATTATGAGTTATGTGATTTGATGACCGAATTTTGTTTGGAGTCCCGGATGAGATCGCACACATGACGAGGAGTCTCGAAATGGTCGAGACATAAAGATTCATATATTGGAAGGTTACATTCGGACACCGGAATGGTTCGGGTCTTTCGGATATGTTTCGGAGTACTGGGGGTTACCGGAACCCCCCCTTCCTTCTTTCCTCCTCCTCTTTCCCCCTTCTCCCACTTGGAATAGGAAAGGGGGGCCGAATCCTACTAGTTTTGGAGTCCTAGTAGGACTCCCCCCATGGCGCGCCTCCCCCTTGGCCGGCCTCCTCATCCCCTCCTTTATATACGTGGGGAGGGGGGCACCCAAAGGCACAACAGACAATTTCTTAGCTGTGTGCGGTGCCCCCCTCCACAGTTACACACCTCGGTCACATCGTCGTAGTGCTTAGGTGAAGCCCTGCGTCGGTAGCTTCATCATCACCGTCGCCACGCCGTCGTGCTGACGAAACTCTCCCTCGGCCTCAACTGGACCAAGAGTACGAGGGACGTCATCGAGCTGAACGTGTGCTGAACACGGAGGTGTCGTACATTCAGTGCTAGGATCGGTCGGATTGTGAAGACGTACGACTACATCAACCGCGTTGATAAAATGCTTCCGCTTTCGGTCTACGAGGGTACGTGGACACACTCTCCCCGCTCGTTGCTATGCTTATTCTAGATAGATCTTGCGTGATCGTAGGATTTTTTTTGAAATTACTGCATTCCCCAACAGTGGCATCCGAGCCAGGTCTATGCGTAGATGTTATATGCACGAGTAGAACACAATGAGTTGTGGGCGATAATAGTCATACTGCTTACCAGCAACGTCTTACTTTGATACGGCGGTATTGTTGGATGAAGCGGCCCAGACCGACATTACATGACCGCGTTCATGAGACTGGTTCTACCGACGTGCTTCACACACAGGTGGCTAGTGGGCGTCTGTTTCTCCAACTTTAGTTGAATCAAGTTTGACTACGCCCGATCCTTTTTGAAGGTTAAAACAACACACTTGACGAAAAATCATTGTGGTTTTGATGCGTAGGTAAGAACGGTTCTTGCTAAGCCCGTAGCAGCCATGTAAAACTTGCAACAACAAAGTAGAGGACGTCTAACTTGTTTTTGCAGGGCATGTTGTGATGTGATATGGTCAAGACGTGATGAGATAAAAATTGTTCTATGAGATGATCATGTTTTGTAACCGTTATCGTCAACTGGCAGGAGCCTTATGGTTGTCGCTTTATTGTATGAAATGCAATCGCCATGTAACTGCTTTACGTTATCACTAAGCGGTAGCGATATTCGTAGAAGTAGTAGTTGGCGAGACGACAACGATGCTTCGATGGAGATCAAGGTGTCAAGCCAGTGACGATGGAGATCATGACGGTGCTTTGGAGATGGAGATCAAAGGCACAAGATGATGATGGCCATATCATGTCACATATTTTGATTGCATGTGATGTTTATCCTTTATGCATCTTATTTTGCTTAGTACGGCTGTTGCATTATAAGATGATCCCTCACTAAATTTCAAGGTATAAGTGTTCTCCCTGAGTATGCACCGTTGCTACAGTTCGTCGTGCCGAGACACCACGTGATGATCGGGTGTGATAAGCTCTACGTTCACATACAACGTGTGCAAGCCAGTTTTGCACACGCCGAATACTCAGGTTAAACTTGACGAGCCTAGCATATGCAGATATGGCCTCGGAATACTGAGATCGAAAGATAGAACGTGAATCATATAGTAGATATGATCAACATAGTGATGTTCACCATTGAAAACTACTCCATCTCATGTGATGATCGGACATGGTTTAGTTGATTTGGATCACGTGATCATTTAGATGACTAGAGGGATGTCTATCTAAGTGGGAGTTCTTAAGTAATATGATTAATTTAACTTTAATTTATCATATGATTAATTGGACTTTAATTTATCATGAACTTAGTCTTGATAGTATTTGCAAACTATGATGTAGATCAATAGCTCGCAATATAGCTCCCCGTTTATTTTTGATATGTTCCTAGAGAAAAATAAGTTGAAAGATGGTAGTAGCAATGATGCGGACTTGGTCTATGATCTGAGGTTTATCCTCATTGCTGCACAGAACAATTATGTCCTTGATGCACCGCTAGGTGACAGACCTATTCCAGGAGCAGATGCAGACGTTATGAACGTTTGACAAAGCTCGGTATGATGACTACTTGATAGTTTAGTGCACCATGGTTTAGGGCTTAGAACCGGGACTTCAAAACTGTTTTGAACGCCACAGAGCATATAAGATGTTCCAAGAGTTGAAATTGGTATTTCATACTCATGCCCGTGTCGAGAGGTATGAGATCTCTGACAGTACTTTTCCTACAAGATGGAGGAGAATAGCTCAACCAGTGAGCATGTGCTCAGATTGTCTGGGTACTACAATTGGTTGAATCAAGTGGGGCTTAATCTTCCAGATAAGATAGTAATTGACAAAGTTCTCTAGTCACTATCACCAAGTTACTAGAACTTCGTGATGAACTATAATATGCAAGGGATGACGAAAGTAATTCCCGAGCTCTTCACGATGCTGAAATCGGCGAAGGTAGAAATCAAGAAAGAGCATCAAGTTGATGGTTAACAAGACCACTAGTTTCAAGAAAAGGGCAATGGAATAGAAAGGGGACTTCAAGAAGAATGATAAACAAGTTGTCACTCCCATGAAGAAACCCAAAGCTAGACTCAAGCCTGAAACTGAGTGCTTCTACTGCAAAGGATATGGTCACTGGAAGTGGAACTGCCCTAGATACTTGGCGGATAAGAAGGATGGCAAAGTGAACAAAGGTATATTTGATATACATGTTATTGATGTGTACTTTACTAGTGTTTATAGCAACCCCTCGGTATTTGATACTGGTTCAGTTGCTAAGAGTAGCAACTCGAAACGGGAGTTGCAAAATAAACAGAGACTAGTTAAGGGCGAGGTGATGATGTGTGTTGGAAGTGCTTCCAAGGTTGATAAGATCACCATCGCACACTCCCTTTACCTTTGAGATTAGTGTTGAACCTAAAATAAACATTGTTTGGTGTTTGCGTTGAGCATGAATATTATTGGATCATGTTTATTGCAATACGGTTATTCATTTAAGTCAAAGAATAATTGTTGTTCTATTTACATGAATAAAACCTTCTATGGTCATACACTCGATATAAATGGTTTATTGAATCTCGATCGTAGTGGTACACATATTCATAATATTGAAGCCAAAAGATGCAAAGTTCATAATGATAGTGCAACTTATTTGTGGCACTGTCGTTTAGGTCATATTGGTGTAAAGCGCATGAAGAAACTCCATGCTGCTGGGCTTTTGGAATCACTTGATTATGAATCACTTGATGCTTGCGAACATGCCTCATGGGCAAGATGACTAAGACTCCGTTCTTCGGAACAATGGAGCGAGCAACTGACTTATTGGAAATAATACATACTGATGTATGTGGTTCGATGAGTGTTGAGGCTCGCGGCGGGTATCGTTATTTTCTGACCTTCACAGATGATTTGAGCAGATATGGGTATATCTACTTGATGAAACACAAGTCTGAAACATTTGAAAAGTTCAAAGAATTTCAGAGTGAAGTAGAAAATCATCGTAACAAGAAAATAAAGTTTCTACAATCTGATCGCAAAGGCGAATATTTGAGTTACGACTTTGGTCTTTATTTGAAACAATGTGGAATAGTTTCGCAACTCATGCCACCTGGAACACCACACCATAATGGTGTGTCCGAACGTCGTAACCATACTTTATTAGATATGGTGCAATCTATGATGTCTCTTACCGATTTACCACTATCGTTTTGGGGTTATGCATTAGAAACAGGTGCATTCACGTCAAGTAGGGCACCGTCTAAATCCGTTGAGAAGACACTGTATGAACTGTGGTTTAGCAAGAAACCTAAGCTGTCGTTTCTTAAATTTTGGGGCTACAATGCTTATGTGAAAAAGCTTCAACCTGATAAGCTCGAACCCAAGTCGGAGAAGTGCGTCTTCATAGGATACCCAAAAGTAACTATTGGGTACACCTTCTATCACAGATCCGAAGGCAAGATATTTGTTGCTGAGAATGGATCCTTTCTAGAGAAGGAGTTTCTCTCGAAAGAAGTGAGTGGGAGGAAAGTAGAACTTGATAAGGTAATTGTACCTTCTCCCGAATTGGAAAGCAGTTCATTACAGAAATCAGTTCCAGTGATGCCTACACCAATTAGTGAGGAAGTTAATGATGATGATCATGAAGCTTTAGATCAAGTTACTACCAAACCCCGTAGGTCAACCAGAACACGCTCCGCAATAGAGTGGTACGATAATCTTGTCCTGGAAATCATGTTAGTAGACCATGACAAACCTACGAACTATGAGGAAGCGATGATGAGCCCAGATTCCGCGAAATGGCTTGAGGCCATGAAATCTGAGATGGGATCCATGTATGAGAACAAAGTGTGGACTTTGATTGACTTGCCCGATGATCGGCAAGCCATAGAGAATAAATGGATCTTCAAGAGGAAGACGGACGATGATGGTAGTATTACTATCTACAAAGCTTGAATTGTCGAAAAAATGTTTTCGACAAGTTCAAGGTGTTGACTACGATGAGATTTTCTCACTTGTATCGATGCTTAAAAGTCTGTCCGAATCATGTTATCAATTGCCGCATTTTATGAAATTTGGCAAATGGATGTCAAACCTGCATTCCTTAATGGATTTCTTAAAGAAGAGTTGTATATGATGCAACCAGAAGGATTTGTCGATCCTAAAGGTGCTAACAAAGTGTGCAAAGCTCCAGTGATCCATCTATGGACTGGTGCAAGCATCTCGGAGTTGGAATATATGCTTTGATGAGTTGATCAAAGCATATAGTTTTATACAGACTTGTGGTGAAGCCTGTATTTACAAGAAAGTGAGTGGGAGCACTACAACATTTCTCATAAGTATATGTGAATGACATATTGTTGATCGGAAATGATGTAGAATTTTCTGGAAAGCATAAAGGAGTGTTTGAAAGGAGTTTTTCAAATAAAGACCTCGATGAAGCTGCTTACATATTCAGCATCAAGATCTACAAAGATAGATCAAGACGCTTGGTAAGTTTTTTCAATGAGTACATACCTTGACAAGTTTTTGAAGTATTTCAAAATGGAATAGTCAAAGAAGGAGTTCTTGCCTGTGTTGCAAGGTGTGAAGTTCAGTAAAGACTCACAAAACCCCACCACGACAGAAAATAGAAAGAGAATGAAAAGTCACCCCCTATGCCTCAGTCATAGGTTCTATAAAGTATGCTATGCTATGTACCAGACCTATTGTGTACCTCACCATGAGTTTGGCAGGAGGTTACAATAGTGATCCAGGAGTGGATCATTGGACAACGGTCAAAATTATCCTTAGTAGAATAAGGATATGTTTCTCCGTTATGGAAGTGACAAAAAGTTTGTCGTAAAGGGTTACGTCGATGTAATCTTTGACACTGATCCGGATGACTCTAAGTCTCAATCTGGATAGATATTGAAAGTGGTAGCAATTAGCTAGAGTAGATCCATGCAGAGCATTGTAGACATAGAAAATTATACGGATCTGAATGTGGCAGACCCGTTGACTAAACTTCTCTCACATGCAAAACATGATCACACCTTAGTACTCTTTGGGTGTTAATCACATGGCGATGTGAACTAGATTATTGACTCTAGTAAACCCTTTGGGTATTGGTCACATGGCAATGTGAACTATAGAGTGTTAAATCACATGATGATGTGAACTATATATTGGTGTTAAATCACATGGCGATGTGAACAAGATTATTGAATCCAGTGGAAGTGGGAGACTGAAGGAAATATGCCCTAGAGGCAATAATAAAGTTGTTATTTATATTTCCTTATATCATGATAAATGTTAATATTCATGCTAGAATTGTATTAACCGGAAACTTAGTACATGTGTGAATACATAGACAAAACAGAGTGTCCCTAGTATGCCTCTACTTGACTAGCTCGTTAATCAAAGATGGTTAAGTTTTCTAGCCATAGACATGTCATTTGATCAACGGGATCACATCATTAGAGAATGATGTGATGGACAACACCCATCCATTAGCTTAGCATTAATGATCGTTACAGTTCCATTGCTACTTCTTTCTTCATGACTTATACATGTTCCTCAGACTATGAGATTATGCAACTCCCGAATATCGGAGGAACACTTTGTGTGCTATCAAACGTCACAACGTAAATGGGTGAATATAAAGATGCTCTATGGGTGTCTCTGAAGGTGTTTGTTGGGTTGGCATAGATCGAGATTAGGATTTGTCACTCCGTGTTTCGGAGAGGTATCTCTGGGCCCTCTCGGTAATGCTCAGCACTATAAGCCTTGCAAGCAATGTGACTAATGAGTTAGTTGCAGGATGAAGTATTACAGAACGAGTAAAGAGACTTGCCGGTAACGAGATTGAACTAGGTATGATGATACCGACGATCGAATCTCGGGCAAGTAACATACCGATGACAAAGGGAACACCGTATGTTGTTATGCGGTTTGACCGATAAAGATCTTCGTAGAATATGTAGGAGCCAATATGAGCATCCAGGTTCCGCTATTGGTTATTGACTGCAGATGTGTCTTGGTCATGTATACATAGTTCTCGAACCCGTAGGGTCCGCACGCTTAACGTTCGATGACAATTTGTATGATTTGATGACCGAAATTTGTTCGGAGTCCCGGATGAGATCACGGACATGACGAGGATTCTCGAAATGGTCGATACATAAAGATTCATATATTGGAAGGTTACATTCGGACACCGGAATGGTAAGGGTCATTTCGGATAAGTTTCGGAGTACCGAGGTTTACCGGAACCCCCCGGGAAGTTAATGGGCCACCATGGGCCTTAGTGGAGAAGAGATAGGGCTGGCCAGGAGGTGGCGCGTGCCCCCCTTGCCCCAATCCGAATTGGACAAGGGGAGGGGGCGGCGCCCCCTCCTTCCTTCTCTCCTCCTCCTCCTTCCCCCCTTCTGCCATTTGGAATAGGAAAGGGGGGGCAAATCCTACTAGGTTTGGAGTCCTAGTAGGACTCCCCCATGACACGCCTCCCCCTTGGCCGGCCTCCTCCTCCCCTCCTTTATATACGTGGGGAGGGGGCACCCAAAGGCACAACACACAATCTCTTAGCCGTGTGCGGTGCCCCCTCCATAGTTACACACCTCGGTCATATCGTCGTAGTGCTTAGGCAAAGCCATGCGTCGGTAGCTTCATCATCACCGTCGCCATGCCGTAGTGCTGACGAAAATCTCCCTCGGCCTCAACTGGATCAAGAGTATGAGGGATGTCATCGAGCTGAACGTGTGCTGAACACGGAGGTGCCGTACGTTCGGTGCTAGGATCGGTCCGATCGTGAAGACGTACGACTACATCAACCGCGTTCATAAAACACTTCCGCTTTCGGTCTACGAGGGTACGTGGACACACTCTCCCCGCTCGTTGCTATGCTTCTCCTAGATAGGTCTTGCGTGATCGTAGGAATTTTTTTGAAATTACTGCGTTCCCCAACACCTATGTCGCATAAACCATGGTAACAATGATCTCCTATTTTAACTGAGACAACAGGCATGCCAACAATAGGTCTATGTTTATCTTTTTCATCGGGTTTGGCAATTCTAGCAGTTTCATTACAGAAGTAAATAACATGCCCATCTATATTTTCAACCAGGAGATCTTTAACCATAGCAACACTAGGTTCTACTTTGATTTGTTCAGCAGGTTTGGAAGTTCTAATATAACTTCTATTGACCAAAGTTGAAACTTTAGCATGTTCCTTTATCCTAACAGGGAAAGGTGGTTTTTCAATATAAGCAGTAGGAACAACTGTATCAACATTATAAATAATAGTTTCATCTTTAGCTATTACCAGTTCTTTAATTTCTTCTTTAACAGGTGGGTGATATTTAAACCACTTCTCCTTAGGGAGATCAACATGGGTAGCAAATGATTCACAAAAGGAGGCTACTATCTCAGAGTCAAGTCCATATTTAGTGCTAAACTTTTGAAAAGCATCGATATTCATAAAAGATTTAACACAATCATACTTAAGCTTAATACCTGACTCTTTACCTTCGTCGAGTTCGCAATATTCAGAGTTGCGTTTAGTTCTTTCTAAAAGATCCCACTGAAAGTCAATAGTCTTCTTCATAAAGGAACCAGTACACGAAGTATCAAGCATGGATCGATCATCCTGAGAAAGCCGAGCATAAAAATTATGAATAACAATTTCTCTTGAGAGCTCTTGATTGGGGCATGAATATAACATTGACTTAAGCCTCCCCTAAGGTAGAGCGAAACTTTCTCTTTCACGAGGCCAAAAATTATATATATAATTCCGATCACGATGAACTAGATGCATAGGATAATTTTTTGGTGGAACTCCAATTTCGAACGATTCCAATTCCATGATCCAATATCATCGCATAGCCTATACCATGTCAATGCTTTTCCCTTCAAAGATAAAGGGAAAACCTTCTTCTTAGCTTCATCTCCGGGTAAACCTGCAAGCTTAGATAATCCACAAATTTCATCCACATATATCAAGTGCATATCAGGATGTTCGGTTCCGTCTCCTGCATAAGGATTAGCTAGCAGTTGTTCTATCATACCCGAAGGAATTTGATATCCAATATTTTTAGTAGGTGCAATAGGTTGAGGGGTAACAGATTGTGGTTCCGGTCGAGGTGAAGATACCCCGAACAAACCCCTCAAAGGATTGTTCTCCATAGTAACAAGTGACAATAATTTTCAGCACGTAGTAATAATTTTTCCTTATAGTTTTCCAGTTACCAAGAGCGCTTCACTCCCCGGCAACGGCACCAGAAAAGAGCCTTGATGACCCACAAGTGTAGGGGGTCAATTGTAGTCCTTCCGATAAGTAAGAGTGTCGAACCCAACGAGTTGCAGAAGGAAATGACAAGTGGTTTTCAGCAAAGTATTGTCTGCAAGCACTGAAATTATACGTAACGACTAGTTTGATAGCAAGATAATTTGTAACGAGCTAGTAATGGTAACAGTAACAATAGTGCAGCAAGGTAGCCCAATCCTTTTGAGGCAAAGGCAGGCCAAAACAGCCTCTTATGATAAGCAAATCGTTCTTGAGGGTACACGGGAATTTCATCTAGTCAGTTTCATCATGTTGGTTTGACTTGTGTTCGATACTTTGATAATTTGATATGTGGGTGGACCGGTGCTTAGGTGTTGTTTACTTGAACAAGCCTCCTACTTATGATTAAGCCCCTCGCAAGCATCTGCAACTACGAGAAAAGTATGAAGAATAAATCTAACCATAGCATTAAACTTTTGGATCCAAATCAGCCCCTTACGAAAAATAGCGCATAAACTAGGGTTTAAGCTTCTATCACTCTCGCAACCCATCATCTAGCAACTACTCCACAATGCATTCCCTTAGGCGCAAATATTGTGAAGTGTCATGTAGTCGACGTTCACATGACACCACTAAGGGAATCACAACATACAGACCATCAAAATATCAAACACATTTCAAGTTCACATGATTACTTGCAACAAGATTTCTCCCGTGACCTCAAGAGAGAACAAAGTAACTACTCACAAATGATAATCATGCTCAAGATCATAGGGGTATTAAATAGCATATTGGATTTGAACATATGATCTTCCACCGAATAAACCATATCATTACTGCAGGATGCTGCTAACGCGACACTACGATCAGAGACCCTTCGAGAAACTGTGTGCGATGCAATAATCGCAAACGGTGTTGTATGAAAACCGTCAGAAATGATGCAAAACGTTTGTGATGAATGATACATCAAACACGGCTCAGATTATAGTTGCGTGTGCGATGGGCATACGGTTGATCTGTACGAACTGTTTGCGATGAGATAGAACAACAGAAACGGGCAGCCAGATCAAGGTGTTTGCAATATACGGCATACAGTTCACTCCGATGAACCGTTTGCGATGGGTGAGGTGAACACAAACGATTCGGCGTAAAAAGATGTGTGTGATACCTGGCAAACAGGTCGGTAATCAGAATTGTGTGCGATCATTATAGAAAGCCCATACGGTTTTCTTTTGTGAATTGTGTGCTCGTCAGGGCACACAGTTCAACAAACCAACCTGTTGGCGATAATGTAGAAGATCTCTGTCGAATACATATTACTAACCGTATGCGATGAGATTGACAGGATAAACAGAGATATATACAGTCTGCTTAATTTAGTCCTTCTTCTTCTTGTTGTTCTTGTTGGATGGCCCCGCGACATCGTCTTGGCGAGGACGCTTCTTGCCGCTGACAATTGGGTTTTCATCGCCGCCGCCGTCATCATCGTCATTGTTGTCGTCGTCCTCCTCCTCCTCGTTCGACCATTCCTCCTCATCATCATCGTCGTCCTCTTCTTCGTCCTCCCACAGCTCCTCGTCCGTCTGGTTGTCGTCTGACGACTCCTGAGGCGGTGTCCCTTCCATGTACCGGATATAATCGAGGTCTGGGCTCGACGCCGGACTCATGGAAGACGAGCGGGATGATAACGATGTTGACCTATCATCGGGCGCCAGACTGCTGGCCGAACTATCGTCCTTGCTATTGCTCGACATGGCTGCAGAGTGTGTGCCAGTGTGTAGCGCGGACTGCCGGGGACGATGAAGATGTTGGACACTTAAGCGGGGTATGCAGATAAGAGGAACTGCCAATTGAAGCGGGGGTTAACGTATTATCTAACCGCTGGTATAATCAACCGTAATTATTTGAACCTAGTCGCTCCAAATTCCCGGGGTTGCGCGGGACTCCTATTGGCTATTTGGCTGGTTTCCTTTTTCAGGACAAAAACAAGGAACGAGTTTTGGGATTATGCGCCGGTACCGGTACGAACGGAGTAGGACAGTTGGCAAGCAATACATTGAGCTCTTCTTATTGATAAAGCCAGTAATAATCAAACTAGAAAGGAAAAGAAAAAGGACAAAGAAAAATATCTGCACGAATCTTCGTGTAACATCAATGACATATATAGGACCTAGATGTGCATTACTTAGTGCACATCTAGATGTGCTTTAGCAATACTGTCAAACAAAACCCCTAATCATCATTGCAAACAGCGCATAGAACATGGCTAATGCGAAAACCACAACTACACATGCTAATTCCTTCTTGTCTCTTGCTTTCATCTGTTGCCTGTGATTGATTCTTTCTTGCTTCATTGTACTGATTGTACATTCCAGATCAGACAGTTTCTTCTTCAGCTTTACGTTATCTTCTGCGAGCTTGGTGGTAACACTCGGAGCCCTGCCATGCCATTCTTCATCCAGCCAGTTAACAAAGGCACAAGCCTCATATCCCTGCCAATGTCAAATAGTATTCTGGATGAGCGGTGGCATTAACTGAAGTAAAATGATGAACTTAATTAGCACTAACCTCTAAGGGGCAACAGAGAAACCGCCTGCCAATGTCGAATCCCTCCGTGCATACACGTCGAGCGGGAGTGTGCCCGTGCACACAACTCAGCTTTTGGTACTTCTCGGTGGCGCAAAACTCGGAGTCGAACTCGTGTTGCGGGAGTCTGGAGTCAAGCTCCGGATCCGGTGGCAGATCACTTTCCTGGGGGGGGGGGTCATTCAGGACAGATTCAGCAAGGAGCCATACTTTGGACATGGTAAAAATGATCGGGATAGATTGGAACCTCACAGGACGATACGGATCCGTAGTACACCTGCCTTCTGATGACCTTAGGCAAGTGCTCGGTGGCGACCGCCGTTGTGGCGGCGATACGAGCAGGAGCAGCCGCACCGAAACCATGAGCACCACTCGTCCGCATTCCCCCAATGCCAGCGCCACGCGAGGGAATTTGGAGGCTATGTAGGGATTTGGGGGAAATGGGGAAACTGTGGAGATAAGCTAACGGTCAGGAACAACTAATGGCACTATATATATGTTGTATACGGCACACTGTTTGTACATGTCGTTTGTGTTAGGTATTACAACGTCACACACGATTTCCGCACCAAACCGTGTGAGAAGACAATGTAGGTTAGACACGGTTGCCGTTACATAACCGTATGTGATGTACTACCACTACTAGGAAAATGCTTATACATAGAATTTTAGCAGTAGCGCCTGTTTGGGCGCCCACGCTACTGGTATGTACCAGTAGCGCTGGCCAAAACGGCCGCTACTGCAACTGAATAGCAGCAGCGCTGGTTTGCGCGGGCCGCACTACTGTTTAGCGGGCCGCCGGGGCCAAAAGGGCAGGCCACTTAGCTGTAGCGTGTGATGTGCGCCGGCGCTACAGCTAGTGGGCTTAGCAGTAGCGCTGGCCCATTACCCGCGCTGCTGTTAAGCCCACTCCCTCCCCCGCGAGCCGGCCGGCCTGCTCGCGCCCCCTGGCCTCATCACTCAGCTCACTCACACCCTCCACACTCCTCCCTCAATACCCCCCCCCTCCCCCGCGCGCCGCCGTCGACCCCCGCACGCTGCGGTCCCCCGCGCCGG
>NC_057805.1:399297968-399326705 GCF_018294505.1 Triticum aestivum
CATCCTCCTCCCTCCTTGCTCCTCCTCCCTAGTTTCTTTTGAACCTAGCAAGTTGAAAATTTTAGGTTTTTAATCTTAGTTGTTTAATCATAGGAAAATGTAGTATGAAACCTAGCTAGTTAATCTTAGGATAATGTAGTATGAATCTTAGGATAATGTAGGTTTTTAATCCTAGTTGTTTAATCTTAGGTGTTTAATCGTAGTTGTTCAATCTTAGGATAATGTAGTATGAATCTTAGGATAATGTAGGTTTTTAATCTTAGTTGTTTAATCTTAGGATAATGTAGTATGAACCCTAGCTAGTTAATCTTAGGATAATGTAGTATGAATCTTAGGATAATGTAGTATGAACCCTAGCTAGTTAATCTTAGGATCATATTTTGAACTATCACATTTGTTGTTATTTTTTTAGTAAAAACAATTATTCCTGTTATATGCAAATTTGAAGTGGATATATGTCGTATTTTGAACATGTCACAATCTTAGTTGTTTAACCGAGTGGCCTATGTTTTGCTAGAAATGTCAATTCGTTTACGTTCTGGCAAATTTCAGGCGCTCGATATGTCCTGCATTTAGCAAAGGTCATGCCGAATTTTGCTAAGTGTTTATTAATTTTGTTTTCATAATTAAGCATTTTGTTATCGACGTCGACGATGCCTATCCCGCATCCTCGTCGTTGACTCGGCGGAGGACTCCTGCTTGAGCCGAGGGGCCATGTCCGGGACTGGGCTCTGCCGGGCTGGTACTGGGTTGTGCTACCTTCTGGTGAGCGCAGCTTAGTGAGGAGCCAGCCCGTCGTCGACCCGGAGCTTCTTTGGTGGCAGTCACGTGGGCCTGCATCAGTGCAGAGGCTTGAGTCCCCCGCGCAGGTGGTATAGCACCGTGTCACGGAGGAGAACGCGCACGTCCAGCGCTACATGGTTGCGTTGGCGAACGGCAGGTTCTCCAATACCTGGAAGATTCTTTGGGGATCTCACCGGAGCTATGATCTTGTGATGGTTCCATCTCTTTGGGTGTCCACCGCGGCCCACTGAACCTAGAGGAGCTATTATTCGAGATGTATTAGTGATATTATATGATGATCTTTGCTACAAACTACTATATATGTATTCGATGATGGATTATTAATTACCTATTAGTTATTTGCTTATTGAATGCAAAAGATGAGCGTGGTTTGTGCTACAAACTACTATATATGTATTCGATGATGGATTATATGATGATCTTTGCTACAAAGGCCCTGCTTGGTTCGGCTGTGGATTTCTAAAAGCAGTTGTGAAAAATCTGCTGTGGAAAAACAGCTGTGGAAAATCTGATGTGAAAAAGATGATGTCATTTGGCAAACCAGCTGATACAGCTTTTTCAGATTTTATCCCGCAGCGGAACCAGATTTTGGAAAGCACGTTCTGGGCTGCTTCCGCTTTTGGTTCAGATTTTGGCAGCGGATTTCTGGAATCGGATTCTGCTGGATTCGCCCTTTGGTTCAGATTCTGCTACGCGACAGCGGAATCTGTCGATAAAAGCTGAACCAAACAGGGCCAAACTAGATTCGATGATGATCTTTGCTACAAACTACAAATTTTAGGTGTTCTAGTTGTTATATGATGATCTTTGCTACAAACTACTATATATGTATTCGATGATGGATTATTAATTACCTATTAGGAAATGTCTGACGACGAAAGGGAATTCACTATGTGCGAGTACTGCGAAGATGAGCGCGGTCTGTGCGACACGCCTCACCTGGTAGAAGGTCGGCGCTTCAGCATCAAGCTCCAAGAGACCTTCGATGTTGAAATGGTACGCAATGATGACAAGTGTTTTTTGTTATTTTTGCACGACTTCTCTGCTTCTTCAACGTGTAATTTCCATCTTTTACAATTCGGCTAGCTTATCCCATGCCATGCAAGACGCTATGTCTTGGAGAAGATGGGTTTTGAAGATCATGAAAGCATGGAGATAAAGATAATTCAACTAAGGACCGATCATGGTTATGATTTTTCTGTAAATCTATACAATTTTGTCAACTCATCCAATTTTGGTTGCCTGAATTGGGAAGCCCTTTGCAAGGAGTATGATTTTCATGAGGGTATGCTTCTCACCTTCGATCTTGGTGATCCTGACATCGACGGAAAGAATATGACCATTTGGGTCCTTGTTGACACGCTTCCAGTTCTACCGCTGCGCGAGTTTCTCAAACATATTTATTAAGTAATTTATATTGCATATTTCAAAATATTTGACAGCTTATTTCCATTGACAGCTTTTTCATTCTTCAAAAAATGTACGAAAGGTAGACAGAACCTACTACTACAATGATGAAGCACAAGTAACTTATAAGGAGAAAGATGGTCTTACCGCATTTTTTACTGATCTTGAGAATTACAATAGCTATCATCGAAGTCCTCAAAATTATGGTCATTATGTGCCACTAGTGCACGCGGTGTGCTACGGTAACATCAATGGAGATAGCATGGTAAGATTTTCTACTATTACGACATCCGTGCATCTTTTGCATAAATTCTTCTAAAACTAAACTACATTGCTAACTACAAAGTTATTACTATGTTTTTGAATAGAAAATCCCGATGGATTGTGTGCCTCATCTGATGTTGCCAAGAGGTCACGTTGATGTTATGAGCTTACGGTCACCACGGTCAGGTCAGCCGCAGTATCCACATCACTCCTGTCCATACTGGATTTCTAAAAGCGAGGAAGCCATGATAATAAATGATTGGAAAAAATGTTTCGACCATCGTAGAGAGCTACTTGGAAGAAACATTGTGCGTAGGCCAAGACTTGGAGACAGGATGATCTCCGTTCTTCATTATGGAGAGTCCATTTTCCTTAATGGAGAGTCAATGCCTATCTTGTTTTATGATATTTTACCTAAGAGAGGGTAGAGTAGGTCCTATGAGAGGAGTAGGTCCTAGATAGAATGTGTTATTATGTGCTACAATGTGTTAGAGTTGATCAGGAGGATGAGGACTTGTGATTATGACTAGTGACCAATTTATTATATATATGATGTCTCATTGACGAACATTGTTTGGTGGTGATGACTAGTGGTAATGAATATGCTATTTAAACAGACTAGTTCATGATGAGTTGTTATTGTATAAAAGATATATCTGTTTAAACATGTACAGCGCCAAAATATGAAAAAAACATAAATTTTAGCAGTGCCGCGGCCCAAAATATTACCAGCAGCGCTCATTTACCAGTAGCGCTTTCCAGAGGCGTGCTACTAGTATCTGAACATACCAGTAGTGCTGGCCTAAACAAGCACTACTGCTACAAAATAGCTGTAGCGCCGTAGCAGTAACGCGCCTGCCCGCGCTACTAATAGAAAAAAAAACAGCGCTACTGGTAAGGGTTTTCCTAGTAGTGTACCCTGTCCATATAATTGAGTTACGGTGAGATACCGTGTAAACAGCCGCTCCGCGGATATTCGTCAAAAGAAAAACAGCCGCTCTACATATAGAGATGGCGGCGGCGGCCTAGGCAGCGGCTACCGGAGAAGAGGTCGATCCTCGGTCGGTGGGCGGAGGCGGCGTCATAGGAGGTCAATCCTCATTCTACGGCAGGAGATAGGAGGAGCTCAACCATTGAGGTCGGCGGCGGCGTCATTCGAGCACATCCATCGCGGTCGATGGCGGGATAGTGGAGGTCGAACTTTAGGCGGCATCCGCACTAAGCTTTGCTCCTCGACCCTGCTGTCTCGGCGTGCCGCCGCATCGCGCTTGTCTGTCTGCTGGGTGGAGGTCGCTGCGCGGCTAATTAATTAAGGTATTCTTTTTGTGAGTGGCTAAATTTAGGTATTCAATTCCTAAGTGTAGTGTTGTACTAGTACTCTGCGTGTAAATTGACTGGCCATTAATTTTTGTCATAGCACGTCTGGATAACAACATGGAGCGCCCTCAGTAATTATTAAAATAAAACCTTGTGATTTATGCACGCATCTTTGGACATCAGTTAATCCGTGTATTAATGTTGTTGTTTTATTTTTAATTACCATTCGTGTGCTGAAAATGGAACGATCTAGATGGATGAAGAATCGGAAAACCGCAGATTTTATCAGTGGCGTGACCGAGTTCATGAATTTGGCTGAAAGTACAAAGAGGAGAATTGGTGATGCGGATTACATCCTGTGTCCATGTACTGATTGTGCCAATACAGAGCCACATGAAGTTGCAGTTGTCCAGATGCACTTAGTTTCTAGGGGATTCATGGATGGATATACACGTTGGACCAGACACGGTGAAGAGGAGGTCATGGATGAAGATACCTAGGGCAGCAAGATGCCAAACCCCGACCAGTGTCACATGGATGTTGAATCTAACATCGGGACAGAGGCGTCAAGCTACCAATGGAACACCGGAAAGCCGAAACGCCCACTGGAAAACCAAGACATCGACGCAGATGACGATGATCTTGATATGCCAGATTTTGCTGCTATGATTGCAGATTTCAAGGGCCCAAATAAGCATATGATTGGGTACAAGGATCTGCCAACCATTGATGCGGACTCCAAGAAATAATTGTATCCAGGTTGCCAAAAGAAATATTCCAGGTTGAGTGCCACCCTGGCGCTTCTCAGATTTAAAGCAGCAAACGGTCTATCAAACAAGGGCTTCACAGAGATGTTAGGTCTTTTGAAAGAAATTCTTCCGAAAGATAATGTGCTTCCCAAAAGCATGAATGAAGCGAAGAAAATTGTTTGCCCATTGGAACTTGAAGTACAGAAGATACAGGCTTGTGTGAATGATTGTATATTGTACCATGGTGAGTGCAAAGATTTTCGTGCATGTCCCACATGGAAGCATGCACTATACAAGCGCGGGAGAGCAATGGACAAGTACAAATTGGACGACGAGATCAAGACAGGAGTCCCGTTCAAGGTTGTTTGGTACTTGCCTTTAATTCCAAGGTTGAGGCGTTTGTTTGCAAACCCTAGAGAGGCAAAGAGGTTGCGGTGGCATCATGATGAGTGAATTGCGGATAGGTATATGAGGCACCCGAAAGATGGGGCTCAGTGGGAATTAATCGACAAAAAGTTTGAAAATTTTGCCAAGGATCCTAGAAGTATAAGGTTCGGGGAGTGTACTGACGGGATGCATCCTTTTGGCGATATGAGCACCAATCACCGCACATGGCCGGTGCTTCTGTGCATATATAACCTAGCTCCTTGGTTGTGTATGAAGAAAAAATACATTATGATGTCAATGATTATCCAAGGCCCGAAGCAACCTGGAAATGACATCGACATTTACTTTCAGCTATGGTAGAAGAACTGCTGACAGTGTGGATAGATGTGCCTGCTGTAAAATGTTATGATGCTTACAGAAAGGAGATTTTCGATCTACATGCCATGTTGGTGCACACCATTCAAGATATGCCGGCATTAGGCAACACATTGGGGCAGAAAACAAGGGGAGAAGTAGGGTGTGTCACATGCATGGATAGGACAGCTAGCAGAAGACTTCCCAACTCGCACAAAACAGTGTATTTGCGTCATCGTAGGTTCTTATGGAAAAATCACCCATACCAAAAGATGAAAGCTGAATTTGATGGTACGGCAGAGGTAGCTGCAGCCCCAAGACCCTATGAAGGGGTGGTGGTCCACAACATGGCTACAAAAATTAATGTTGTGCTTGGCAAGAACCACCCTTAGACGGTGAAACCAACACCCAAGGATCAAGTGTTTAAGAAGAAATCGGTGTTCTGGAAATTACCTTACTGGGAGATTCTACGTGTACGTCACTGCATCGATGTCATGCACGTAGAGAAGAACGTATGTGAAAGCATCCTTGGTACTCTGCTCAAGATTAAAGGTAAAAGAAAGGATGGTGACGGTTCACAACTCGATATGCTTTGTGATCAATCACAACGCAAGAGTGAAGCAGAAGATGATGACAAATTCATCAAAGCTCGCCAGAGTTACAATTTCAGTACAAAATAAGCAACACAGTTCTTCACCTATTTTTTGTCAGTTAAGACACCCTCTTCCTACTCCGCAAACATCAGAAGTCTCGTGGATCTGAGCTCAGGTAAAATGAAGTTGGGATACATGAAGTCACATGATTGCCACGTAATGTTGACACAAATCCTCCCGGTGGCCATCGGGAATCTGATGGACAAAGATATAAGAAACACACTCATTGACCTCTGTGACTTCTTGAACCAACTATTGTAGAAAGTTGTAGATCCCGAAGAGTTAAATCATATGCAAGATAATATTGCAAGAATATTGTCCAACCTAGAGATGTTTTTCCCACCGTCATTCTTTGATATCATGGTCCATCTCATTGTGCAGCTTGTCGACGAGATAAAGTATTGTGGTCCTATGTTTCTTTGCAACATGTATCCCTTCGAGCGGTTCATGGGAATCCTGAAGCACTTTTGTCAGAACTGAAACCATCCAGAGGCAAGCATCCTACAAGGTTATACCGCGGAGGAGGTGGTTGATTTTTGCACCGAATACATGAAACAAAGACCTATAGGTTTGCCCCTCTCTCGCTACGAGGGAAGGCTGAAAGGTAAGCCAGTCCTTGCTGGCACGCAAATGGCTGCACCCGGAGAATTGGCAGAGAAAGCCCATTTGACGGTATTGCTTAACAGCCCAGTTCTCATCACTTATGCCGAAGAACACTTGGCGGAGATACGCCAAAGATTCTTACCAATGGTGCCTTCATCAGAGGTGGAGATGAAGGAGCACACTAAGAACTACGCCGAATGGCTGAAGAATCGTTTGGCACAAGGATCCATCAATGACATTGCTACGTGGTTGGCACAAAAGCCATCAACTACGATGCTGGCGTACCAAGCATATGACATAAATGGATACACGTTCTACACTGATGAACGTGATAAGAAGACCTCGTATCAGAAAAGCTTTGCTCGAATAGAATGTGTGACTGTAAATGAAGCTGATAAAAGGGTATACTATGGAACCATCAAAGAGATTTGGGAGCTTGACTATGTGAAAGGTAAGGTGGCATTATTCAGGTGCGCGTGGATCTCTCTTGGTCAGGTAAGGATTGACGAGTATAGGAAGACCTGTGTTAACAGAACAACGATGGCATATCACGTGGACCCATTCATTCTTGCTAGCGATGCTACCCAGATATTTTTTGTGGAAGACCCCTTGCATAAGAACGGCCATTTAGCGATGCATGGGAAGAGAAGGGTACTGGGTGTCGACGATGTTGCCGATCAGGATGAGTATGATGGATTTGATGAGTTGCCAGCAGAGGGATCACGCACCAGTGCAACAGAGAAAAAGTTTAAAATCATCAAAAACCCCAAGTTCATTCAGGGTCAACTTAATGAACCCAGTTCCCACATGTACATGGGAATTAAGCTGTAAGACTAGTCTTTATGCCTACCCTGCAACTTAATTTGTTCAATTTAGAACTGTCGTGTGTACTGAATTTGTGAGTTATGCCCGGTTTTCTGTTGATGTAAGAACCGTTAATATGTTGACCTTGATATGCTGTCAGCTCAGGCAATGAATATGAACTGTTTTTTGTTGTTGTTGTTGTTATTATTATTATTATTATATCATAGAGGTAGCACACTCAATCGATCTCACTACAGTATGTGTGATCAAAAATATGCAATCTGGTTTGCGAATAGCACACGGTTCATTGATGAAAGCCGTGTGCCGACCAAACCCCTCCACCACCCCGCCCACGATCTGAGTCGTGCTTTCTAATTGGCCAGAACCCAAACCCCACGGATCGTACGTCTGCACCGTTGGATGCTCGCAGATCGAACGGTGATCCTCATCCCTTTCGACAGCACATGCAGTTCCGGTTGTAATTTTATTTTTATGCACAAAATGCACGTTAATATCAAAAAATGTCTTAAATATAGCTAACGATACCTGAAATGCGCCAGAAAATCAAACCCGTGGTATAATGGTGATTGCGTACCATGGAAACTTTTATGAGGCCAAATGATGAAGTCACCGGCCACAGGAGTTTGAATTGACACGTCTCCTTTTGGAAAACCATGATCCTTCATGTGAGATGCTCCGGTTTGGAAGGAGCGGTCATCAAAACTTGTGCCAAACTTTACCAATTTTTTCCACGGGGTCGTGTGAGCACGCCACAGGCACACATCGATTTTTATGATGTCCGAACTCCATCTGAATTTTCTGTAATTAAAATACCAACTAGGCCTACGCCAGTGGCCGCACCTCATGGCCGAAATGTTTGAAACTTCTCCCCGCTTCTCGAACAAACGGATGAAAACTCACAAAGTGATGCACAAATGATCTGTACACCTTTGCTAGGCTGGTAGTAAGGGGGTATCATAGCTAGTATCATGCATGCCAACTAGGCAATTTTGATGAGCTGTCATAGAATTAATTAAATGAAGAAAGAGAGGGTTAAGTATCATATCATGAAACCATATCATAATAAATGTTATGCTACTATGTGTCATGCATGACAATATAAATAAAGTACTACATATGATACTAGCTACTCTATGATACTATGCATTATTAGAGCAAGTAAGTACACAATAGAGTGACATAAGACTAGCCACAATGGGTAGTAACATAGAATGTTACTAGTCTATGTTACTACCTCTATAGTGGGGAGTAACATATGTGTAGTAGCATGCAACACTTCATTTATTAGGCTATAGACTCATCTTGCCTTGAGATATGTGATGTTACTTAGACTAGCCACAATAGGTAGTAACATAGACTAGTAACATGCCCATGTGTTACACTAGTCTATGTTACTACCTCTATAGTGGGGAGTAACATATATGTGTGGTAACATGCAACACTTTATTTATTAGGCTATAGACACATCTTGCCTTGATATGTACATGTGATGTTACTCATACTACTAGTAACTAGCTATGTTACTACTTTCCTCTCTTTCTTTATTTATTGCTTGCCACATCATCTACTTTATCTAGATATGTGTGATGTTACTACCTATGTTACTCCCATTGTGGGTAGTCTCATACTATAGTAAGACTATACCCACAGTGGGAGTAACATAGGTAGTAACATCACACATATCCACTTTGCTCCATTTCTTCATTTATTGCTTGCCACATCATCTATTTTATCTAGATATGTGTGATGTTACTACCTATGTTACTCCCACTATGGGTAGTCTGGCTATAAGGAATAGAATAATATATATGTGCTTATTAGTTCGAGGAAAGAGAAGAGAAGTGGGCTCTTGGTTAGTAGAGCCAGCTGCAACAGGAGACCCAAGACACTTTGTGAGGATGTAAGGTGGACCAACTATTGATAAACTAGTACGTATATAAAACTTATTATTGTACATACCCGCTAAGAGGTTGGCTGTATATGACATGTCAACTTCTTATAGCCGACCCTTGGCTGTATTATTAACCATGCTCTTAGTGAGGTAGCTAGTATATCACAGACGACTAGCTAGTATCAGACTAGCCACAGTGGGAGTAACTTCAGCAGTAACACCGACTCCAACTCAGCAAACTTGCTTATGTGGCAATAAGTTAATGAGGAGAGAGATAGTTTCAGTAACTTAGATAGTTATTGTCCCAATGCAATATGAGTTTGTAACCTAAGAAATGAAGCTTTGCATGACACTACACTTATGTTACTACCCACTATGAAGGTGGTAACATATATAGTCTAGGGATATGTGTATGTTACGAGTGTACTACTCTCCATTGTGGCTAGCAAGTCTGATACTCCCTCCTTTCCGGTTTAGCTAGGCTGGTTGTAATGGTATTATCATAAGCGGTATCATGCATGCCAACCAGACTTTCTGGATGATGTGGCACACAAGAGAGGATGTGGTATCATATCATGATATCGTGTCATATTAAATGTTGTACTACTACTTTGTGTGATGAGTAAGGCAACCTCAGATGTTAACTTATGATACTATGCATTACGGAAGTAGCTAGTATCCTAGCTGCACTATCATATATATGCATGATACTACTAGTATATATATATATATATGATACTCCCCATTACAACTAGCCTTATAGGGCTCAATTCAAAAATCTCACCAACCAAGGTAGATGGTGAGTGGTGGAATACCTTTTGTAGTTTGCAAGAACACCCAATTAATGCTTTTGTTTTCCTCAAAATTTATGTTTTCCAATGTATTAGTTGCAATACATGCATGCATATATAAAGTAAATGCATTGGTCAACTTTCTCTTAATACTTGCATGCAATGATTTAATGCACCTTGGAATCTGGACATGTGATGGGGAACAACCAAATTGAGCCTTATAAAATGGTAAAACTAAAATTTTGAGATAAGCCTATAAACCGGAAAGGAGTGAGTATATATGCATGATACTAGTATATGATCGGCAATACCTCCGTAATGCGCGCATGCATAGTATCATGAGTTAGTATCTTAGGTTCCTTATTAATTACCATGCATGACACAAAGTAGTACAACATTTAATATGATACAGTATCATGATATGATACCACACACCCTCTCTTTCATCATTTAACTGTGTGCCACATCATCCAAAAAGTCTAGTTGGCATGCATCATACCGCTTGATACTCCCATATTACGACCAGCCTTGTTAGGGTGGCCATAGTGGGGGTATCATAGCCGGTATCATGCACCCGGGAATAGAAAATATGATGATGTGGCAAAGAAGCAGTAACATAGGTAGATACCGTAACATATATATATAATAAATGCTATACTACTTTGTGTCATGCATGGCCATAAATACGGTCATCTATGATATATACTCCCTCCGTAAACTAATACAAGAGCGTTTAGGTCACTATTTAGTAATCTAAACGCTCTTACATTAGTTTACAGAGGGAGCTAGTACTACTCTATGATACTATATATGCACTATGAAGGTACGCACGTGGTATCATACACTGGTATCATATGCATGATACTATATATATATATAGTACTATATGATACTCCCTATATATAAGGCTGGCCATAGTGGTGGTATCATAGCCGTCGATGTCCTGCACTCGGAAATAGCAAGTATATATGCTGATGTGGCAAAGAATTATATATATAAAGAGGGTTAGAGTAACATATAGTAGGTAGATACCCTATCATGTTAAATGCGATGCTAATTTGTGTCATGCATGGCAATAAATATGATATACTATACGCTATGTATTATACTATGCGCTATAATTAATTAAAGGTAGTATCATATGTATTGTATATTCATGATACTAGTATATGACACTCCACTATACTCATGATTTCTTACCATGGAAAAATATTGCAGGCGAAACGATGAACTCGTGTTTTCATTTGAACAAAAATATGATGTTAGGTAATGTAAATGTTTTCAAAGTGCAGACGGTTCACTCACGAAAGCCGTGTGTCCACTAAACCATGGCCGATGCACCCCACCCCTCTGCCATGCGCGCGATCTGAGTCGTGCGTTCTGATTGGCCAGAACCCAAACCCTACGGATCATACGTCTGCACCGTTGGATTCTCCTTGATCGAACGGCGATCCTCATCCCTTTCGACAACACATGTACATTTTTCAAATAGCCCCTCCCAAAAAAATGTTTTCAAATAGCACATGGTTCACACACGAAAGCTGTATGCCTACCAAACCGTGGCCGATGCCCCCCCTCGCTGCGCGTGCAATCTGACTTGTGCGTTCTGATTGGCCAGAACCCAAACCCCACGGATCGTATGTCTGCACCGTTGGATGCTCCCAGATCGAATGTCAATCCTCATCCCTTTCGACAGGAAATGCAGTCCGGCTAGGAATTGATTTATATGCAAACATGCACGGTAATGCCAAAAAATGTCTTACATATAGCACACGAGACCTGAAATGCTCCAGCAAATCAAACCCGTGGTAAAATTGTGATTGGTTTACGTGCGAAAAATTTAGATGAGAAACGATGAACTCACGTCTTCATTTCAAAATTAGTACGTCTTCATTTCAAATGAAATTATTCTGTTTGTGCACACGAGCGCTTAGAGGCAACCGTTTGCATAGGCCTTTCCGTGCGCGCGGCGACCGGGGATATTTTTCACCCTTTTCACCTAGGCCGCCAACACCCCCCACCGTCCGCCCGCGTTTCACTCAACTAGTCCACCCAATCTCCTTCGCCAGCTCTCCCCTCCCCCAGGTCCATAGCAGTACTCTCTCCGGCGCCGCCGTGCTCACCCCGACCGTGTGCCCGCTCTTCGGCGTCAAGCCTACCTCCACTGTCGTTCCCCACACGCGGCGGCTCACGCCTCATCGTCTTCGTTTGCTCGCCAGCCACCCTCGAGCATATTGATGCAGTAACCCTCGCCTCTCCTGTGGTCTGGCCGGGTTTGCATTAAGAAGCCTGTTAGTTATTGCTCTCCATCGCGGTGAGGCATATTTCCTCGCAATCCCTCTTCCAATTTCGTTTCGTATGTTCCCAAATGGCTATAAAATAACGGAGAGCGTATATATGTTCATTATCTACCTTCCTTACTACATATAAGCTGTATTTGTTCCAATAAGTTATTGCCTATTTACAGATCGCGGGCGCCCGAGTCACACAAACTTAACAAATTAGCCGTACATTTTCCAAATTATTGCATGGCATGTTTAGAAAGCTTGATACCAAGTTGTTAGTTTTATGCTTATCCTCCTTTCCTGAGTTTCGCATGTGTTCTCTATAGACGTCGAGTAGCAGTGACAACACTCATTCAGGCCATCTATCTTCATCTGATTCGGGTAACCCTAGGTCTTCAGCAGATTGTGAGGGATCAAGTAGTCTTGAACGGGATAGAGCTGCAGCAATTACCCTTCCGGTCAGGACACGGAGGAACGCTCCAAGGAAGCCCACACACCAGCCTAAAGGTGTATATGAAGTAACCGAGATTGATTTAAAGTCCTGGGCTCCAACTAAACCAGATAAAGCATGCATGAGGTTCAGGAGTGTGTGTGGATTTGTTGGCAGGGGAAAGCTCAATATTAATCTGCCGGGGTTTTGGAAGGCTGACACAGAAACACGGCGAAGGATAGTCCGGGAGATCATGGATCACTTTAACGTTCTAGACCAGTGGAGAATGCAGGTGGAACACGCTGCACTGAAGAAGGCTAGGGATGCTTGGAGAAACTGGAAGCACGTGCTGTACAAGAAGTACTTGAGTGAAGGCAAGGACCCAATCCCCGCATACCCCAAAATTACAAAGGCAGACTAGGAAGAATTCAATAGGGTCAGGGCAACTCCAGAGTTTGCTGCGAAGAGTTTCAAGCAATCGGAACTTCCGAAGAAGAACATGCACCCCCACCGTATGGGTGTGGCAGGATACTGGCATGAAACTGGTATGGGAACAGGAGGACAAAGAAGCAGTAGCAGTGGGTGGGAGTCCGGCCTTTAGTGAAATCAAGGGCGAATGCGCCAGAGACTACTTGTGGGCACGTGCAAAGAGGCGTGATGATGGAACTTATTACTTTGAAAACGCACGTGACGCCAAACTGTATGAAGTGATGGTAGAGGCTTCCAAGATCCCTGGAAGGTTCTACAGGAACTCAGGGCCATGTGACATTCTGTCCATTGCTCTGGGCACAAAAGAGCCCCCTGGCCGTGCAAGGGGTATAGGCGTTAATGTCCCGCACAAGAGGGATTTCACACTCAACAAAGAAGAGAGGCTCAACATGAAAAAAGCGAGGAGTGAAATGAAGCAGAATGCATTGTTTGAAAAGTTGAAGAAGGAGATTTATCCGGCTGTTCGAAAGGATGTTGAGGAGTCAATGATGATGATGCAGAAGACTCTAACACTGACAGATAGCTAGCAGATGGTAGGGGAGGCGGGCATGGATGATGTTGCTTATTGTGCGACAACACTGCACAAGAGTAGTTGTGCATCAACTGACCCCAGCGACACTGAGACTGCAGCTGCTCGTGATGATGCTATATCTGATCTATCTGGAATGAAGGACAGACTGAAGGGCATGCTTACACATTATGAAGGTACATTAAAATGTGCAACAGCCTGGGTTTGCCCACCCTTCTTGGAAGATGGCCTCTTCTTGGACAATGTGCCATTGAAGCCGGGCTGTGTGAAGTGCTACGTGACTGAAGTAAAGCCTGGATCCAATGAATTTTCCCTAAAGAATGTCCTAGGAGACTTTGATGATCAAAGGACCTTGGGAGAAACACTGTTACATCACATCCAGTGGCCACGAAAGGAAATAGAGTTGATCGATGAGATTCCTGAAGCCCCGCCAAGAGCAACCACTGTCGCCCCTCAACCGGTGATGCTCTCCTTGCCAGAGTAGCTCTCGCGGGCTGATGCATCAACCTGTGATCAGCCAGACCGACTTTGTGGCGTACAAGCCATGTCATCCTCCGCCCCAAAGCAGCCAGTGGCAAGGCCTACAACTGCTAATGATGCACCACCGGTTCAGTTGCTGGCCGCTGAAGCAGTGGGGGGAGACCCAGATGCAGCACATGCTCAGCAGACCAACCTGGTGGAACAGACTGCTAAGCAGTCTGATGCTTCGGAACCGCCTGCTAAGCAGTCTGTAGGTCCAGAACCGACTGCTCATCAGTCTGTCGGTCCGCAGGCGCGTGATCAGCATACCAATACGTCAGCACTTCTTGCTCAGCAAACCAACGTGTTGGCACGGCCTCCTCAGCACACCGACAAGTTGGCACCACCTGCGCAGAAACCCGACATAGCTTCAACGCATGGTCAGCAGTCCGATGCCTCTGCTCCTACAGCCCAGTAGTCTGTCACTGCAGCACCGCCAGCTCAGCGGTCCGGCATAGATAAACAGTCTGCTAAGAAGTCCGTCAAAGCTTCACCGTCTGCTCAGAAGTCTACCGTGCAGGTAACCAGACGTTCTGCCAGAAATGCTTCAAGTACCAAGAAGGAAGTGGCCAAAAAGGCTACACCCATGACCACGAGGAAGCGCAGCGGGAAAGTGAAGAGGAAAGAGAACGATTGCCTCTTACTTAAAGCACTCATCGCCTAGAACCAAATTAACAACAACTTGTTCGAATCGGGGAGTAATATTATTTCTGACGCCATGGATGATGAAGAAGTAGAATTGTTGCTTGCTAAAAGAAAAGCAGACGTACTTGAAGCACGCAAGTATGTCCATGGTCAGCCATTTCTTGTTGGCGAATACTTTGATGAGTGCAGCTCCAGTTGCCGCGAGTTACATGAATATTGCATGGATCAAATGTCAGAAGGTCATCACCATTTGCTAGTCCACTACAACAGAGATCATTTCCGACACGATGTTGGTTCCATCATTGTGAGTTTCGAGGACTTACATCTCTTCTTCAACTTCAACATGCTCGATACCACTCTTGTTAGATGCGTGATTTTGTAAGTACTTAACAAACTCTGATCAACTTCTCCATACAAGGCTATAAATGATAAACAACTAACTGCATTTTATTCCTCTCAGGGGATAAAACGTGCAGAGAAGACAAAGTGAGAGTGTGTATTTCATAGATCCTGCATTAGCAAATGGTGCAGCATTACATCAAAAGGACCGACGGGACTAGGCCGTTAACACGGTCGTCTGTATCTTTGAAAACACGTCCCATGCAGAATTATTTCTCTAGCCATATCATGAAGGGTAAGTCAAGTAAACAACCACACATACACTGATTGTCTTTCAGATTTCGACATCATTCGTAAGTTCATGGCTTTCTTAATATGTAGCAATCACTGGATATTGGTATTCATTGTTCCAAACAAGAACACAGTTTACTACATCGATTCTCTCAGAGAGTCAACAAACGTTCAGGATCTGACGCATCTTCAGCAATTCTTGGATATGTATTGAATTCTATGATGTTGAAATTAATTTGCATTCATATCTAGTTCAATAATTGATGTTGTCAAAATTCATCATCATTTGCAGTGTGCTCGCATTGTGGGAAACTAAAACAGGGAACCTCTTGAAGAGGAAACTACCTCTGCAGCACGAGATCGTTTCTCCGGTAGCACACCGCAATCCATTATTTTCGGAAAATTTATCCAATAGTCTGCAAATACCTTTCCTTACGCTAGTCAAATGTTCAAGCTTCTAAATAAACCTCTTTCTATTTTGTCCAAAGAAAAAATAATACATCTAACACCGGTTAGGTTGTTCCTAACAGGACAAATACATGACTAATTTTGTACAAAAAATTTCAGTGTCCTCAGCAAGAAGCGGGGACCAACCTTTGTGGATACTATGTTTGCAGACACATGATCTCCATCTGCAAATCTGCTGATAGTTGTGACGATCCTCGCGAATTAGTACCAGTAAGTCTATCTTAATTAATATCTTCTACTCCACTCATACGGCACATTCTGATCTTAAAAATACTGCAGCTCATCTTAAAACCGAGGACCCCTGATCCGCTCCCGGCTGGTGAATTGCTGATGGTTCCGAGATTTATCAGCGACTTCTTCCTGGATCACTACATCAATCCCACTAGTGATGATGAAGATTTCAGCATGGTTTCTCCTGAAACATTGAGTAAGAGTTAGCCGCTAAACATATAACGCATGGATCCATTATTTTCCATCTGATGAGGTCTTCGTATTTCGTACACTATGATTAATTATGTAATGCATATATGTGTGGACAAATCATTGGAATTTAGCTACCATATGTTCAATTGCAATTGTTGCGAAATCCGATGAATGTTCTTCCTATGGACACTATCTGTTCAATTAAATATTGTGGCAAATTTGCTTTTTGCGTGCCGATTCAAAATGGGATATTTTTGTTTATTTGTTCAATTGAATATTGTGGCGAATTTGCTTTTTGTGTGCCGATTCAAAATGGGATATTTTTGTTTTAACCTGGCAATTGCTCCGCACACGGTTCAACTAAATGAGTGTGTGCGATCCACATCGGAAAGCATACATCAATTGTATCGGAACCGTCAGTGATACACAGCAGATCGCAAACGATTCGCAGCACTACTACGTGTGCGTAGGTTCTACTGAACCGTTTGTGATATCGTGTTATCACACACGAGAACTGGGAGTAAACCGTGCCCAATGCAAAATACAATCCCAGTCGAATTTTTTTCAGGAAACGTGTGGGATCCCAAATGAAAAGCACACGTCACTCTTGCGACAACCGTCGGTGATACCTAACAAATCACAAACGGTCCGCAACAATTGTATGTGTGCGAAGGTGCTCCTGAACCGTTTGTGATAGAACATTATCGCAGATGGTAATTGTTGGAAAACGTGTGCGATGGAGTCTAGCACGGCAGACGGGTTATGCAGAAAACTCATGTGCGATAGGGCACAAATCACACACAGTTCATATGTTGGCCCGTGTGCCTTACATACTGTTTCCCAAACAGTTCGTTACGACAGACCGTATGGTTTGACTGCGTCATTAGAAACGCTTAATCACCGATACCACACGTGCGAAAGAATTTAGTGTGTGCTGCATTGCAGACGATTACATTTTGGAAGGCCTCTGGATCACTGTTCCATATCCCCGACGGTTTCTGGGTCGTCTGGGAAGGACTCCCTATCGCACACACTCACTTGGCGACGGTTCCAAAGGCCGTCACGGAAAGGGGTAAAAAACCGTTTGTTTAGGACCGGCGCGCACCAGTGTATAGTAATCAACTACAAGATGTAATCAACACTACTAGTCATCCACAAGCACCAATCAAAGGTTCCAGTACAAAGATTGAACAAAAGAGAGGAACTACGGTTTGAGAGGAGATGGTGCTGTTGAAGATGTTCATGGAGATTGCCCTCCCCAAGATGGGAGAGTTGTTGGTGATGATGATGACGATGACCTCCGGGAGGGAAGTTCCCCCGGCGGAATCGCTCCGCCGGAGGGCAAAAGTGCTCCTGCCCAAGTTCCGCCTCGAGACGACGGTGCTTCGTCCCGAATGTCCTCCTTTATTTTTTTAGGTCAAAATGACTTATATACCAGAAGAGGGGCACCGGAGGTGGGCCGAGTAGGGCACAACCCACCAGGGCGCGCCTAGGCTCCCTAGCGCGCCCAGGTGGGTTGTGCCCACCTGGTGGGCCCCTCTGGTACTTATTGGCTCCAATATTTCTTATATATTCCATAAAATGTCTCCATGAAGTTTCAGCTCATTTTGGAGTTGTGCAGAATAGGTAGCCTGACGTAGCTTTTTTCAGGTCCAGAATTCCAGTTGCCGGTATTCTCCCTCCTTGTGTGTACATTGCATATTATGAGAGAAAAGGCATTAGAATTACTCCAAAAGGCATTATTATGCATAAAATCAATATAAATAACAGTAAGAAAACAGGATGCAAAATGGACGTATCATTGGGGAGCTTGGGTGAAGACTATGTCTCAGCCTTGGGCCTGTGTGATCGGTGATGGCGGCGGCTGAGCCATCATAGACCTTCTTGGAGGCATCGTCGCATTGCTATCGAACCCCTCTTGCATGGTTCTGGCTCCAGCAGAAACCCTAGATCATTGCGATTGGAAGATGGTGGCGGCTTGGCGTCATTTTGGCGGGTAACGCAGCAGAAAAAATATATCATGTGCACTAGCCTAGGACCACTATGAAGATGCATAGAAGGTTTGATCTCATCATTACCAACTCGTAATAACAGTTGGTGAAGACCGTTGTATTACAACCTCCCAAGAGAATTTTTCCTCCCTCGAACAGAAGATCGAACGTAGGATCTCTCTACTAGGTACACACATATGGTGTCACTGATTCAGCAGCGCTTCTCTGCCGGAGATTAGGTAGCTCTGCGGCACTACAAAACTATTTCCTGCAGTAGCGAGAGAGAGAGAGAGAGAAGGCAGGTCACTGTATGTCATTTGGTGAGAGATCAAAGGCTCAACTTGTTGTGTGTTTGGAGGGCTCCCTTCCTCCTTTATTTATAGCAGAAGAAGGGGTGCAAGAGGCTTGGAGGTGGCTGCCCAAAAGGGGCCTCCTGTCACCAACATTACACCACAAAAAAGGGGAGGTTCCCCCCAAAGGGGGGACCCCTCCTAGCATGTCCCACAAAGGGGGGATTGATCTCAAAGGCACACAAGGGAGGGGCTGGCCCCCATAGTGGGGGCCTCCAACATTTCCCACCCAAAGGGGGTGCCCCACCCAACATCTTGCATGAAAAGAGGGATGTTGCCCCACATGTGGGAGCAGCCCCTTGGGGCTGTCCGAAAAATTCCAAGAGGTCGTGGAACCTTTCTAGAACCCTTCGAATAATTTCAGACGTACTCCAAAATTTTTCCTGCTTGATGGTTTTCTCCAATACATCCATCTCTCTGAAAAACTTCCGATTTTCTCTTCGAAACATTTCCAATGTCTCCGAAACTTTTCCTGCTTGATGAAGCCATAAGCTGCCATTATGATCATCCTACTATAGTTGACGTTAGACAAACCCCAAAGTGCATCCCTGGTATGAAGGAAATCGATACTCTCATGGTTGAAGGAATTATGCAAACTCTAACTTTCTCTGTGTTAGAAATCATTAATTTTTGACAAATGGATCTCATAGCATAGCATCAATTTGGTCTATTCAACGCAAATGTTCTTCTAACATTGTGTCCTCAAAGTTGTTGGTATTGTCACTGACTCCCGTAGGAGTTGTTGGGATTACCTCAAAGAGGACGGGTGAAATAGCACAACAGCAAAGTATTTCCCTCGGTTAGAGAACAAGGTTATCAATCCAGTAGGAAGCTTACAAGCTAACAATATAAACAACACCTAGACACAAAGAAGATACAAACTTGCACCCAACGTGGCAAGGGGGCTGTCGAGCCCCTTGTCTTGCTAGTTCCAAGATTAAAAGCAAATAGAGATAGGTAGTGGTAAAATATAAAGGCAAATAAAAGAGCAAATTGTGTTGAAGAATTTATTAATGGAGAATAGACCTGTGGCCCATAGGTTCATTAGTGGCATCTATCTTGAAAACAGCAAGTAGCATGGTAAAAAAATTATAGTTGGGCAATTTACCGAATTGCAATATACATGACTATTATCATTTATGGCATAATATCATGTAGGCATTGTGTCCATGATAAGTAAACCGTTAATCTAACTACAACTACTACTAATACTCCACCCAAAACCACTATCCAGCATGCATCTCAAGGTATTAAGTTTGCAAGAAACTGAGCAACGCAATAAGCAAGATGACATGGTGTAGACAGGAAGAAGTCAGTCAATATGACAAAACCCCATCCTTTTATCCTTAGTGTCAGCAATACAATACGTGTCTTGGCCCTTTTTGTCACTGGGTTAGAGCACCGCAAGATTGAAACCACTACAAAGCACGACTCCTTTTGAAAAAAAACCATGAACTTGTCCAAAGAAGATAGATAGATCGAAGAGCATACAAAGCTATTTTTTTATATTATGCAGCAACAAAAACCTCAAAATATGCAATTGATTCCAATAAACAATCTAATCATAAACTGACAATTTGTCATGTCCCAACAAACACGCCACAAAATTACATCGGATTGATCTCGATCAAGAATGAGAACATGATATTGAAGATCCAAAAAGAAGGAGAACCATCTAAACTACTATTATGGACCTGTAGGTCCTAAGGGAACTACTCACACAAGCTCATGGATGCGGCAATCTTGATGAAGATGACTCCGGTAATTGCTTCCCCTCCGATAGGGCTCCGGAATAGGCATTGATACGCCTCCGTCGTATCTACTTTTCCTAACGATTTTCCTCCCTTTTTGGACTCTAATTTGCATGATTAGAATGAAACTAACCCGGAATGACGCTGTTTTCAGCAGAACTACCATGGTGTTGTTTTTTGTGCAGAAATAAAAGTTCTTGGAATGGAACAAAACTTTGCAAGGATTTTTATACAATAAAAGAGAATTTCTGGAGTCAAGAACCACCGGAGGGGGGCACCTGGGTGGGCACAACCCACCAGGGCGCGCCCAGGTGGGTTGTCCCTACCTGGTGGCCCCGCAGACCCTGAAACTGGCGCTATAAAATCCTATTTTTACACAAAAAATCAGGGAGAAAGAATTATTGCGTTCCACGAGACGGACCCGCCGCCATCTCCTATTCTTCATCGGGAGGCCAGATCTGGTGTCCGTTTGGGGCTCCGGAGAGGGTGATCTTTGATCTTCGTCATCACCAACCCTTCTCCATTGCCAATTCCATGATGCTCCCCACCAGGAGTGAGTAATTTCTTCGTAGGCTCGCTGCTCGGTGAGGAGTTGGATGAGATTCATCATGTAATCTAGTTAGTTTTTTAGGGCTTGATCCCTAGTATCCACTATGTTCTGAGATTGATGTTGCTATGACTTTGCCTTGCTTAATGCTTGTCACTTTGGGCTCAGGTGCCATGATTTCAGATCTGAACCGTTTATGTTATCACCATTATATCTATGTTCTAGATCCGTTCTTGCAAGTTATAGTCACCTACTACGTGTTATGGTCCGGCAACCCCGGAGTGACAATAGTCGGGACCACTCCCGGTGATGACCGTAGTTTGAGGAGTTCATGTATTCACCGTGTGTTAATGCTTTGTTCTGGTTCTCTATCAAAAGGAGGCCTTAATATCCCTTAGTTTCCAATAGGACCCCGCTGCCACGGGAGGGTAGGACAAAAGATGTCATGCAAGTTCTTTCCATAAGCACGTATGACTATTTACGGAATACATGCCTACATTATATTTATGAACCGGAGCTAGTGTCGTATCGCGCTAGGTTATGACTGTCACATGATGAATATCATCCAACAAATTGCCGATCCAATGCCTACGATTTTCCTACATATTCATCTTGCTAAGTTACTACTACTATCGTTACTGTTGCATTTGCTACGAAATCACTGCTATCACTGTTACCGTTACTATTGCTGCTGCTACTATTATCCAAACTATCATACTACTTTGCTACTGATCACTTTGCTGCAGATAATTAATCTCCAGGTGTGGTTGAATTGACAACTCAGCTTCTAATACTTACAAATATTCTTTGGCTTCCCTTGTGTCGAATCTATAAATTTGGGTTGAATACTCTACCCTCGAAAACTGTTGCGGTCCCCTATACTTGTGGGTTATCAAGACCTTTTTCTGGCGCCGTTGCCGGGGAGCATAACTATATTTGTTGAGACACTTGGGATTATTATCAATTTATCTCTATGAAGAATCTGAAGGATGCTAAGACTAAGATTTTTCCCTCTAAGACGAGGGTAGGTAAGGAACTGCCATCTAGCTCTGCTTTAGATTGACCTTCTGTTATAAGTAAACTTGCAACACCACCACATGCTATTAATCCTGATTTGTCGCAAGTTATTGATGATGCTACTTCTGCTATGAATGATGCTTATCATGATGTTAGTACCTTGCTTGTTGATAATGTGCCACTAGGTGAATATCTTGATGAACAAATTGCTAGAGTAAGACAACATGATATTGTTGAAACTGATGATGAGCTTGAACCTGAAAATCTTGAAACACCTGTTAGAACTATCCCGCCTAGATATGAATTGCCAAAGGTACCGGAAGGTTATGTTATAATGAGGAGACAACTAGAGATATTCTTGCTTGTAAGGATAGAGATGATCGAGAGAAATTATTATGCAAGTATAAAGAAAAAACTCTGAATGCTAGAATGAAATGTGACCCTAAGTTTTCTACTTCACCTATCTTTATTAATGATAAGGATTATGAATTCTCTGTCGACCCCGAGTTAATTACTTTGGTTGAATCTGATCCTTTCCATGGTTATGAAACTGAAACTGTTGTGGCACATCTTACTAAGTTGAATGACATAGCCACCGTTTTGCTCATGATGAGAAAATTCGCTATTACTATATTCTCAAATTATTTCCGTTCTCATTAAAGGGTGATGCTAAAGCTTGGTACAATACTCTTGCTCCCGGTTGTGTGCGTAGTCCCCAGGATATGATTTATTACTTCTCTGAAAAAATATTTTCCTGCTCATAAGAAACAAGCTGCGTTACAGGAAATATTTAACTTTGCACAAATTGAAGAAGAGAGTCTCCCACAAGCTTGGGGGAGGCTTCTCCAATTGCTTAATGCTTTGCCTGATCATCCTCCTAAGAAAAATGAAATACTTGATATCTTCTATAATGGACTAACCGATGCTTCTAGGGATTTCCTAGATAGTTGTGCTGGTTGTGTTTTCAGGGAACGAACTATTGGGCAAGCTGAAGAATTATTGAATAACATATCGAGAAATTATGATGATTAGACTCTTCCTTAACCAGCTACTAAACCCACTCCGAAGAAGAGGGGTATTTTATATCTCAGTCGTGAAGATATGCAAGACGGAAAGAAATCTATGAAGGAAAAAGGTATTAAAGCCGAGGATGTTAAAAATGTACCTCCTATTGAAGAAATACATGGGCTTGATACACCACCACTGCCTAAGGTGGTAGATGTAAATTCTCTAATGAAATTCAGGGATAATGATAATCCTCACAATATGCACCCTAGCCAATGCCTTTAAGAGTTTGAGAATTACATTAGAAAACAAGATCACTTCAATGCAAATGTTATGAAACAATTGAAATACAATTCTGATATGATTGCTCGCTTGAGTGACTTGCTATTTAGAATATCAAATGATGTTAGAGGTGTGGGGAAGCATGCTTCTATGGTTCAAACACAGTTAGAACAAGTTGCTAAATCTCAAAGATAGTTGCTTGATGAAATGAATAATAATATCAATGATCATGCTGTTAGAGTAATGACTAGAGGGGGCAGGATGACTCAGGAACCACTTTATCCTGAGGGACCCCCATAAAGAATTGAACAAGACTCTCAAAGGGTTAACACTGATGCACGTAGTCCTTCTAAAAAGAAAAAGAAGAAGAAAAATGATAGGACTTTGCATGCCTCTAATGAACCTGAAGTAGAAAAACCTCCTGATAATGACAATGAAGTTTCTATCTCTGATGCTCAAACTCAAACTGGTAGTGAACACTCACCTTCTGATAATTGAAGAGATAATGATGAGGTTCATGAAGATACTCAAACAAATAATAATGAACCAAACAATGATGTTGAGATAGAACCAGCAGTTGATCTTGATAACCCACAACCTAAGAATAAAAGGTATGATAAAAGAGACTTTGTTGCTAGAAAACATGGTAAGGAAAGAGAACCATGGGTTCAAAAACCTATGCCCTTTCCACCCAAGTCAACTAAAAAGAAAGATGATGAAGAATTTGAAGGCTTTGCTACAATGCTGAGGCCAGTCTTTTTGCATACTCGCTTGACTGATATCCTTAAAATGCCTCCTTATGCAAAGTACATGAAAGACATCATCACCAATAAGAGAAAAATACCGGAAGCTGAATTCTCCACCATGCTTGCTGATTATACTTTTAAAGATGAAGTACCTAAAAAACTTGGAGATCCATGAACACCAACTATACCTTGCTCCATCAAAATAAATTATGTGAAAACTACTTTATGTGATTTGGGAGCTGGTGTTACTGTTATGCCTTTCTCTTTATATAAAAGACTTGATTTGAACAACTCACACCTATTGAAATATCATTACAAATGGCTGACAAATCAACTACCATTCCTATCGGTATTTGTGAGGATGTGCCCGTTGTTGTTGCTAATGTTACTATTTTGACTGGCTTTATTATACTTGAGATGCCTGAGGACGACAACATGTCGATTATCCTTGGTAGACCCTTCTTGAATATTGCGGGGGCTGTTATTGCTTGCAATAAAAGCAAGGTTACTTTTCATATGAATGGTAATGAACATATGGTGCACTTTTCGAAGAAACAATTCCAAGTGAATGGTATCAATGTTATTGAAAAATCTCCGACAATCACTATTGGAAGTCTTCAACTACCTCTACCTACTGTTAAAAAGAAATATGAAATGCTTATTGTTGGGGATATTCATATCCCCGTTGAGGTAACTTAGTGATTTATGAGAGTTCTTCGGTTTCATCCTAATCGAAAGTGGTTGTTAATAAGACTTGATCAACCTTATTAATGGATCATTTTTGAGAGGTATGAAGTTGATGAATTTAGTAGCCACTACCTTCTGTCCCTACCATTTGTTTTCTGTTTTTATTAGTTAAATAAATAAAATGCCATGTGTTGCCTGTTTTCTGAATTTCCCGTGCAATAAAAAATGACCCAAAAATAAAAATTCTCGGAATGCTCTGAAAATTTAATATGACTTTTTCTGAATATTTAAGAATTTTTGGTGCAAATAATATCAGAGGGAGGTGCACCAGGTGGGCACAACCCACCTGGGCGCGCCAGGACCCCCAGGCGCGCCTTGGTGGGTTGTGGTCCCCACGTGGGCCCCTCACTTATTGTCGGTGTCAAAACTGGCAGATCTCGGGTAGGGGGTTGCTACCTCTTGAGCATGCGTTGGTTTTCCCTTGAAGAGGAAAGGGTGATGCAGCAAAGTAGCGTAAGTATTTCCCTCAGTTTTGGAGAACCAAGGTATCAATCCAGTAGGAGACTACACGCAAATCGCCTAGTACCTGCACAAACAATTAAGAACCTTGCAACCAACGTGATAAAGGGGTTGTCAATCCCTTCACGGCCACTTGAGAAAGTGAGATCTGATAAAGATAATAAGATAAATATTTTTGGTATTTTTGTTGTATAGATTGAAAAGTAAAGATTGCAAAATAAACGGTGACAGAAATAGCTAGTTGACGGGAAACTAATATGATGTAAAATAGACCCGTAGGCCATAGGTTTCACTAGAGGTTTCTCTCATGATAGCATATATTACGGTGGGTGAACAAATTACTGCCGAGCAATTGATAGAAAAGCGCATAGTTATGAGAATATCTAGGCATGATCATGAACATAGGCATCACGTCCGTATCAACTAGACCGAAACGATTCTGCATCTACTACTATTACTCCACACATCGACCGCTATCCAGCATGCACCTAGAGTATTAAGTTCATAAGAACAGAGTAACACATTAGGCAAGATGACATGATGTAGAGGGATAAACTCAAGCAATATGATATAAACCCCATCTTTTTATCCTCGATGGCAACAATACAATACGTGTCGGTTCCCTTTTTGTCACTGGGATCGAGCACCGCAAGATTGAACCCAAAGCTAAGCACTTCTCCTATTGCAAGAAAGATCAATCTAGTAGGCCAAACCAAACTGATAATTCGAAGAGACTTGCAAAGATATCAAATCATGCATATAAGAATTCAGAGAAGAATCAAATATTGTTCATAGATAATCTTGATCATAAACCCACAATTCATTGGATCTCGGCAAACACACCACAAAAAGTATTACATCGAATAGATCTCTAAGAAGATCGAGGAGAACTTTGTATTGAGATCCAAAGAGAGAGAAGAAGCCATCTAGCTAATAACTATGGACCCAAAGGTCTGTGGTAAACTACTCACACATCATCGGAGAGGATATGGTGATGATGTAGAAGCCCTCCGTGATCGATTCCCCCTCCGACGGAGCACCGAAAAAGGCCCCAAGATGGGATCTCACGGGTACAGAAGGTTGCGGCGGTGGAAAAAGTTTTTCATGGCTCCCTCCGATGTTTTCAGGGTATAAGAGTATATATAGGTGAAAGAAGTAGGTCGGTGGAGCTACAAGGGGCCCATGAGGGTGGGGGCGCGCCTACCCCCCTGGGCGCGCCCTCCTGCCTTGTGGCCGCCTCGTTGCGTCTCTGACTTCCACTCCAAGTCTCCTGGATTGCGTTTGTTCCAAGAAAGGTCCTCGCGAAGGTTTCGTTCCGTTTGGATTCCGTTTGATATTCCCTTTCTGCGAAACACTGAAATAGGCACAAAAAAACAACAATTTGCACTGGGCCTTCGGTTAATAGGTTAGTCCCAAAAATAATATAAAAGAGTATATTAAAGTCCATTAAACATCCAAAATAGATAATATAATAGCATGAAACAATAAAAAATTATGGATACGTTGGAGACGTATCAAGCATCCCCAAGCTTAATTCCTGCTCGTCCTCAAGTAGGTAAATGATAAAAACAGAATTTTTTATGTGGAATGCTACCTAACATAATTTTCAATGTAATTCTCTTTATTGTGGCATGAATGTTTAGATCCGAAAGATTCTAGACAAAGTTTTAATATTTACATAAAAATAGTAATACTTCAAGCATGCAAACCAAGCAATTATGTCTTATCAAAATAACATAGCCAAAGAAAGCTTATCCCTGCAAAATCATATAGTTTGGCCATGCTTCATTTTCGTCACACAAAATGCTCCCATCATGCACAACCCCGGTTTCAGCCAAGCAATTGTTTCATACTTAGCCTTTTCAAACTCTTTCAACTTTTACACAATATATGAGCGCAAGCCATGGACATAGCACTATGGGTGGAATAGCTTATGATGATGGGGGTTATGTGAGAAGACAAAAAAGGAAGAAAGTCTCACATTGACGCGGCTAATCAACGGGCTATGGAGATGCCCATCAATAGATGTCAATGCGAGGAGTAGGGATTGCCATGCAACGGATGCACTAGAGCTATAAATAGATGAAAGCTCATCAAAAGAAACTAAGTGGGTGTGCATCCAACTTGCTTGCTCACGAAGACCTAGGGCATTTTGAGGAAGCCCGTCATTGGAATATACAAGCCAAGTTCTATAATGAAAAATTCCCACTAGTATATGAAAGTGACAAAATAAGAAACTCTCTATCGTGAAGATCATGGTGCTATTTTGAAGCACAAGTGTGGAAAAGGATAGTAACATTGTCCCTTCTCTCTTTCGCTCTCATTTTTTGGGCTTCTTTGGCCTCTTTTTTTTATTTGGGCTTCTTTGGCCTCTTTTTTTTCGTCCGGAGTCTCATCCCGACTTGTGGGGGAATCATAGTCTCCATCATCCATTCCTCACATGGGACAATGCTCTAATAATGAAAATCATCACACTTCTATTTACTTACAACTCAAGAATTACAACTCGATACTTAGAACAAACTATGACTCTATGTGAATGCCTCCGGCGGTGTACCGGGATATGCAATGAATCAAGAGCGACATGTATGAAAGAATTATGAAGGTGGCTTTGCCACAAATACGATGTCAACTACATGATCATGCAAAGCAATATGACAATGATGGAGCGTGTCATAATAAAAGGAATGGTGGTAAGTTGCATGGCAATATATCTCGGAATGGCTATGGAAATTCCATAATAGGTAGGTATGGTGGCTGTTTTGAGGAAGATATAAGGAGGCTGATGTGTGATAGAGCGTATCGTATCACGGGGTTTGGATGCACCGGCGAAGTTTGCACCAACTCTCAAGGTGAGAAAGGGCAATGCACGGTATCGAAGAGGCTAGCAACGATGGAAGGGTGAGACACTACTGGAATTGGGGATTTTTCCATCTGCCAGTTCTTTGCCGTCCGCTAGTAGACAGCAAAGAAGGTCTTTGCCATCAGCTACCAAAAAGCAGACGGCAAAGAAGGTCTTTGCCATCTGTCACTTCTTTGTCGTCTGCTGGCTGACGGCAAAGAATCTTTGCCGTCAGCTAGCTGACAGCAAAGAGAGAGGTGGCCCCCACTAACGAGCCGATTAGAAAAAACTTAACGGCCCCCCTCTTTGCCGTCTGCTAGCAGACGGCAAAGATAAAAAAAAGCGGACGACAAAGGCTAACTAACCTAACCTAACTAACGGCCGATCGAGCCCCCCCTCCCCGCCCGTTACTCCTCTCTGTTTCTCTCCCTCTCTCCTCCCCAACGCCACGCCACAAGATCCACCCACCACCGCCCCCGCCACCCCCACTTGCCCCGTCGCCCCACCACCCTGCCGTCCCCACCCCACCCGCCGACG
>NC_057805.1:400016884-400045613 GCF_018294505.1 Triticum aestivum
GCGGCGGTGGCGGCGGCGGCGCACGGCGCAGGCGGCGGGATGGCGCGGGCGGCGGCTAGGGTTAGGGTTAGGGCGCGGGTGGGCTGGCGGCGGCTTGGGCCTCGGGCCGGTTCGGGGCAGCGGCTTATAAAGCCCCCGGGGCGGAGTCCCGCTCGGGTACGGCCTAGAGTCGGTTTCTCTCTTTTTTTTAAATAATTCCGACGTGCAAAAAAAGAAAGAAAAGAAATACTAAACTGACTCCAAAAATCCTGAAATAAATTTTCGCCGTCCTCTAAAAATAGGCCAGACAAGGTGAACATTTATTTGGGCCTAAAATGCAATTTTGAAAAACGCATATTTTCCTAATTCTAATAAAATAGCGATAAAACTCCGAATAAAAATCTTATTTGATTTTAATATTAAATCTCCGATATTTCTTTATTTTGAGGAAGTCATTTTATCCTCTCTCTTTTATTTTAAAAAAAGAAATATTCAAAGAGAAAAATAATTAAAATCAAACGATCCTCTTTTCAAAATTCGGAAAAAAAACTCGAATATGAAAATAATGAAATCCCCAACTCTCTCCGTGGGTCCTTGAGTTGCGTAGAATTTCTAGGATCAAACAAAATGCAAATAAAATATGATATGCAATGATGATCTAATGTATAATATTCCAAATTGAAAATTTGGGATGTTACAAACCTACCCCCCTTAAAATGAATCTCGCCCTCGAGATTCGGGTTGGCTAGAAAATAGGTGTGGGTGATCTTTCCGTAGGTCTTCCTCTCGCTCCCAGGTGGCTTCATCCTTGGTATGGTGGCTCCACTGAACTTTGCAGAATTTGATAACCTTGCTGCGTGTGACACGGCTGGCAAACTCGAGAATCCTGACTGGCTTCTCCTCGTAGGTCAAATCGCTATCCGACTGTATCGCTTCCAGCGGCACTGTATCTCTCAGAGGGATATCAGCAAGTTCTGCGTGGCACTTCTTCAACTGAGAAACGTGGAACACATCGTGAACTCCGGACAATCCTTTGGGCAATTCCAACTTGTAAGCAACTTCTCCCATACGTTCCAAAACTTTGTATGGTCCCACAAAACGTGGCGCTAATTTTCCCTTAACTCCAAAGCGCTTCACTCCTCGAAGTGGGGATACACGAAGATACACTATGTCTCCAACTTCATAAACTGTCTCCTTGCATTTTGAATCCGCATAACTCTTCTGCCTGGACTGGGCTACTTTGAGTCTATCGCGAATCAGCTTAACCTTCTCTTCAGACTCTTTAATTAAATCTGGTCCAAACAACTGTCGATCTCCAACCTCGTCCCACAACAGCGGTGTTCTGCACCTCCTTCCGTACATTGCTTCGAAAGGGGCCATCTTCAAACTGGCTTGATAACTGTTGTTATAAGAGAACTCCGCATACGGCAAATTATCGTCCCAACTAGATCCATAATCTAGTGCACAAGCTCTCAACATGTCCTCCAGAATCTGATTGACTCTCTCAGTCTGTCCAACCGTCTGCGGGTGAAAAGCTGTACTGAACTCTAGCCTGGTTCCCAAAGTTTCATGCAACTGATTCCAAAACTTTGAAGTAAACTGGGTTCCTCTATCAGATACAATGGTCCTCGAAACTCTACGCAGACATACGATCCTGGTCATGTATATCTTTGCCAACTTAGCACTGGTGTAAGTGTTCTTCACTAGGATGAAATGAGCTACTTTCGTCAAACGGTCGACTACAACCCATATCAAGTCATAGCCTGAACGAGTCCTGGGTAATCCCGTGATAAAGTCCATGCCTAGTTTATCCCACTTCCATTCGGGTATCGGCAATGGTTGTAGCAATCCTGCTAGCTTCTGATGCTCGGCCTTCACTCTTTGACATACATCACAAACTGCTACATACTCTGCAATATCCTTCTTCATTCCGGTCCACCAGAAACTATCCTTCAAATCCAGATACATCTTGGTATTTCCTGGGTGAATCGAATATGGCTAATCATGGGCCTCTTACAGAATCAACTTCCTGATCTCCTGATCATTTGGCACATATACGCGGTCCTCAAACCATAAGGTATCGTGCTCATCCTCACGAAATCCTTTAGCTTTCCCTTTGCTCATTCTTTCCTTTATCTCGGCAATCTCCTTGTCCGTCTTCTGAGCTTCTCTGATCTTATCCATCAAAGTAGACTGAATCTCCAAAGCTGCTATATAACCTCTCGGAACTATCTCCAAACATAGCTCGCGAAGGTCTTCTGCCAACTCCTTGGGTAATTCTCCGGTCATGAGTGTATTGACATGACTTTTGTGGATCAACGCATCGGCTACTACGTTAGCCTTTCCGGGATGATAATGCAATCTCATATCATAATCCTTAATGAGTTCCAACCATCTCCTCTACCTGAGATTTAACTCCTTCTGCGTGAAGATATACTTCAAACTCTTGTGATCCGTGTATACCTCACAATGGTTTCCGATGAGAAAATGTCTCCAAGTCTTCAACGCATGCACTACGGCTGCTAACTCCAAATCATGTGTAGCATAATTTAACTCATGGGGTTTAAGCTGTCGTGAGGCATATGAAACAACTCTTCCCTCCTGCATAAGTACGGCTCCAAGTCCTCGACGAGAAGCGTCGGACTACACTTCGTAATCCTTGCGTTGATCTGGCAGAATCAACACTGGTGATGTAACCAAGCGTTTCTTCAACTCCTGAAAACTGGCCTCACATTCCTCAGTCCATTTAAACTTGGTGTCCTTCTTTAACAACTCCGTCATAGGCTTTGCAATCTTTGAGAAATTCTCAATGAACCTCCGGTAGTATCCCGCGAGTCCAAGAAAACTCCGGATCTCTCCAACTGACGTGGGTGACTCCCAATTTGTCACAGTGACAACTTTGGTGGGGTCTACCGCTATTCCTTCTCCAGATACAACATGTCCAAGAAATCCAACTTCCTTCAACCAAAACTCAGACTTGCTGAACTTGGCGTATAACTGATGTTCTCTGAGTTTCCCAAGTACTAAACGGAAATGCTCTTTATGTTCTTCTTCATTCTTCGAGTAGAACAGAATATCATCAATGAACACCACGATGAACTTATCCAAAAATTCCATAAACACCTTGTTCATCACGTTCATAAAATAGGCAGGTGCGATAGTCAGGCCAAATGACATAACGGTACACTCATATAGCCTGTACCTCGTGGTAAAAGTTATCTTAGGTATATCCTGCTCTCGAATCTTCATCTGGTGATACCCTGATCGCAGATCAATCTTGGAAAACACCTTAGCTCCTTGCAGCTGGTCGAACAAATCATTGATCATCGGCAGTGGGTACTTGTTCTTGATCGTCACCTCATTCAATCCTCGATAATCAACAACCATCCTTAACGATCCTCCTTCTTCTCCACTAGAAGTACTGGGGATCCCCAAGGTGACGAACTTGGGCGAATATAACCTTTATCCAGTAACTCTTTAATCTGCTTCTTAATTTCCTCTAAATCCTTTGCGGGCATTCTGTACGGTCTCTTAGATATGGGCCCTGTGCCTGGCAAAAGCTCAATCAAAAACTCAATGTCTCTATCCGGTGGCATGCCTGGCAACTCTTCTGGAAATACATCTGGAAAATCCTTCACCACTGGTACTTCCTCCTGTACAACTCCTGATAAGGAATTTACTTGAGTCCTATTCAGCACATGCCGGGATACATACTTGATCCTTCTTCCTTCTGGGGTGGTGAGTAAGATCGACTTACTGGTGCAGTCAATGTTCCCTCCATACTTTGATAACCAATCCATGCCTAATATCACATCCAATCCTTGTGACTCCAATACTATTAGGTCTGAGGGGAACATGTAGTTACCAATCCTTAATGGTAACCGATCACAACATAGGCTAGCCATATACTCACCTCCTGGCGAGGTTACTAACATGGGTGACCTAAGGGCTTGGGTTGGCAGTTTAAACTTATCCACGAATCCCCTTGATATGTATGAATGCGATGCACCAGTATCAAAAAGTATGACTGCAGTAAATGACTTAACCAAAAACTTACCTATTACTGCATCTGGCTGGGCTTCAACCTCCTCCACGTTAACGTGGTTCACTTGTCCCCTGGTGAAAGGGTTGGGCTTCTTCCCAGAGCTTCCATTGCCGTTTCCATTCTTAGCTTCAGGACATTCATTGGCGTAATGTCCAGTCTTCTGGCACTTGTAGCAAGTAACGTGGCTTAGATCTTTCTTGGTGGGTGTTGCCGGGTTGGAACGGTTCTGTCTGCTGCTTCCTCCATTACCATTACCGTTCTTGGAGCCACTATGGTTGTGCGAACTTCCTCCATTATGAGTGTGGCCTCTATGGTTATGAACAAGTCCTCCCGAGTTCGGGGTGAAACGGGGTCTCTGCCGAGCTCCAGAATTATACTTCCCTTGTCCATACTTCCTCTTGCGGCTGTCAATCTGCTGTTGCTTCCCTTCAAGCATGAGAGCTCTATCCACCAACTCCTGGTAGTTATTGAAATTTGCCACCATCAATTGCATGCTCAGCTCATCATTCCGTCCTTCCAGAAACTTCTCCTTCTTAGCTACATCTGTAGCGACGTCATCCGGGGCATAACGTGCTAGCTTACAAAAGTCATCCACATACTGGCCAACAATGCGCCCTCCTTGGCGTAAGTTGCGAAACTCACGCTTCTTCATGGCCATAGCTCCTGCTGATACATGGGCAGTGTGAAAAGCTTGCTGAAACTGATCCCATGTCACAATGTCAATGGGGTAAGTGACTATGAAATTCTCCCACCATGATGCTGCGGATCCATCAAGCTGATGTGCGGCAAAATGCACTCTCTCCGCATCTGTGCATCCTGCAGTAGTCAACTCCCTTTCAATCTTGTGGAGCCAATCATCTGCAACAATCGGCTCGGTGCTACTGGAGAACACCGGCGGATTCAGCCTAAGAAAACGGGCTAAGTGATCAACTGGTGGTGGTGGTGGGTTGTTGTTGTTGTTCCCCTGGTTCTGATTCTGGACTAGTATCTGCATCAATGCATTCTGCTGCTGGATCAACTGAGTGAGCTCTTGTGGGAAGGAAAATCCATTGTCGCGTCTCGGAGGCATCTGCTGGGTTTAGAAAAGATGAGAAAACAAAGTAGAATGAGGTCTAGGGGGAAAACACTACCCATATGCACAAGAGACAAACACAAACATATCACTCAATCAAATCAAACAAGGGCGTACAAACGGTCTAGAACTATCTTTACAAAAGTTCTCGGACTATACTATATACATGGGGGAATGCTACTACTGATATGGTGGTCGACTAGAAAAATTGATCGGTCGAAGACTCCATGATATCTGCTCCAGCTTCATCAACATAGTCATCATCGCTATCGTCAGGGTCCGAGTCAGTGTCATCGATGATGATGTAGTTCTCCGGGCAAGTGGAATCGTCATCTTCTCCTCCTGGCGCGGGGTCTCCCATGAAAACTCCTAGCTTCCTTGTCAGGTCGTCATTCTTCTCCACTAGTACGACGATTTCCTCCATATAATCTTCGCGTGTAGCCTTGAGTTCTTCCTCCAGCTCCGTGATCCCTATCATCGCCTTCTTCAAACCTGTCATGCCTGCGCACATCTGGTTCTCTTGGCGTCGAATGTGCTGGTTTAACTCCTGGATGAAAGCGGCAATCGATCTATCCTTCCTGGTGCTGATCATCTCCCATTGCTCGTCTCGGCGCCCACAAAACTGGTAGATAGTATCCTTGAGATCATTGTGGTAAACTTCTCCAATGCGTCCCATGGTGATGTGGGCTGCCATACTCTTTCCTAGACTCCAGGTTGGTGCATCAAAGGAAAACTCTATGGGCTCAGTGACTGGCGTGAATGTCCTTCCTGGAACTTGAACTTGAATCATCCAGCGCTCCTCCTCTGGTAAAGTGGCATTGTAAGTCCCTGTGAAGCTTGGTATTCCAATGTTCAGGTACGTAGTAACTCCCTTCAAGTGGCACCCAAAAGGGGTGTCTTCATCCGGTTGCATGAACTTGATCCTTGCATCCGCCATCCTAAAGAGTGGAAACTGGAGAGGAGTCAGAAATGAGAAGAGAGTAGTGGTCTAGGGCTTTAGCTTAGTGGTCGTGTCCTATAGTCAGCGTGTGCTCTGATACCATCTTGTAGCGACCAGACCTCAAACAATCTGATATCTAAGCATCAGTGTCATCCCTGGATCGGTAATGCTGACACGCACATTACTTGAAGGATTTATAACAAAGTAGCAATCAGACACTTATTACATCGAATACCTCAAAAGAGAACTTATTACAATAAATATGGCTTAAGGCCATCTAATACGATAACAGTGAAGGCTTGGAAGATAAAGTGAGTCCATCAACTCCAACGGCATCACTGAGTGAAAACCACGACCTAAGGCTCCTTACTCGTCGTCTGAAAAGTCTGCAACATGATACGTTGCAGCCCGAAAACGGGTCAGCACATGGAATATGCTGGCAATGTAACACAAAAGAGTAATGAACAGAATAATGCTATCACTACATGCATATATGGCTGGTGGAGGCTGTATGGTTAATATGTTTTGCGAAAAGCCAATTTTTCCCTACAACAAAGGAATAAACTTTTATTTAACTATCATGGTGGTTGTTAAACAATGAGAATGGTAAACCCCATCTGAATCCCAATTAAAAAGGTAATTAAGAACCCAATCAAATTTTATAATTAAGAGTGATGAAATCCACATGATAATCCAAGAACCAGATACTCAAGATGTCCATAACCGGGGACACGGCTAACCATGATTAGTTTGTACACTCTGCGGAGGTTTGCGCACTTTTCCCCACAAGACTCGATCTCCTCCGTTGGATTTCTCGCACTACATGGTGTTTGAGAAACGGATGACCGAGACACAGTCTTTCAGAAGCGTTAGCACCTTACGATGGGTAGACAGTACCACCTACATCCCCTACATCTGCTAGTCTACCACTGTAAGAGTTCACACGACTTAATCAACTATGCTAGAGCCCATAATAGCTTGTGGCTGCACACGGAAGTTTCTAGCATGAATAATCTTTTGATCCCTTTGAGCCTGGGTGGCAGTCCATAGGAGAATCACACGGTACCCCGGGATTTCCAAAAAAACAGGCAATCACTGGATACCCCAGGTGCCTCAATCCACCCAGATGTGTATTAAAGTTGCCACCTTAAGTTAACCATTAATTAACAATACTCACAACTGTCATGAATACACTCAAACCCAATCCACGTCTACGAGCATAGCATAGCAGTATAAGCAACGTAGAAGTAACTCCCAAAGGTTTGATAATAAACAGGTGAATAGGTACTACCTCAACTACTTCCCAACCCACAATTTAATTCAAATCCTAACCATGCAATTGTTTGAGGATTGATCTAATGCAATAAACTGGGTAGTAAAGAGGTACGATCAAAGTGTTACTTGCCTTGCTGATGATCCGCGAAACCTAGAGACTCGTAGTAGCACGCTTCACACTGCGGGTACTCTATCGCAAACAAACAAGCATGCAATAAGCAATCAAGCAAGGGCACGGGTAAAACTCAAATAAGAGATCTAACCAGAAAGTTCAACTTAAGAACTCCAGTTTTCAAAAAGAATCAAATCAAACGAAGCAACAAAACTCAAACGGCAAAAGAAACAAGCTTCGTTTACTAATCTGGACTAAAGTCAAATTTTACAGTAGCAAAATCTTGTTCGAGTTGGTTAAACAGAAAGAGGGCTTCGAGACGAAACTCTAGGCGCTTGAATCGCCTGATTCCGATAAACGAGCGAAAAGTTAAACTAAAACGAAAATCAGATCAGAAATCGCGATCGAAAATAATCGCGGAAAATCCGAGAAAAAGAAAAACTGACGAACAGGCTAGCGAACGATCGTTCGCTGTCTGCGGCTAAAAGGTGAAAACCGTTCGTTAAAACGAACGTACGAACGGGCGTTCGCTAATTAACTAAACCGAAAAAAATAAACCAAACCGGATCTAAAAAAATGGATCTAGGGTTTCGAAAAAAACCGTTTGGTTTTCTCACGAAAACCGAGGCGGCGGCGGCGGTGCGGCTCCGGCGAGGCGGCGAGGGGCGGTGGGTGGCGGCGCGGCGGTGCGGCAGCTAGGGTTAGGGTTAGGGCGCGGGTGGGCTAACGGCGGCTTGGGCCTCGGGGCAGCTCGGGGCAGCGGCTTATAAAGCCCCCCGGGCGGAGTCCCGCTCGGGTACGGCCCGGAGTCAGTTTCTCTCTTTTTTTTTAAATAATTCCGACGTGCAGAAAAAGAACAAAAAGATGTACTAAACGGACTCTAAAAATCCCGAAATAAATTTTCCCTGTCCTCTAAAAATAGGCCGGACTAGGTGAACATTTACTTGGGCCTAAAATGCAATTTTGAAAAACGCATATTTTTCCTAATTCAAATAAAATAGCGATAAAACTCCGAATAAAAATCTTATTTGATTTTAATATTAAATCTCCGATATTTCTTTATTTTGAGGAAGTCATTTTATCCTCTCTCTTTTATTTAAAAAAGATATATTCAAAGAGAAAAATAATTAAAATTAAACGATCCTCTTTTCAAAATTCGAAAAAAGCTCGAATATGAAAAGAATGAAATCCCCAACTCTCTCCGTCGGTCCTTGAGTTGCGTAGAATTTCTAGGATCAAACAAAATGCAAATAAAATATGATATGCAATGATGATCTAATGTATAACCTGATGGCTTGATTGCAGTTCCTTTCGAAGGACAAATACACCAAGACGCAGTGAGCCTGGACGTAGAGGGGAATTTTTAGGTGGTCTCTTTAACGACCACCCTATCTGTTTTCAGGGCCCACACACAGCTCTCCCTTGGTGATGGCATGTTAAATAGCCCGTTGCTTACTGTAATGCCTGTATCAATACGCTTTGACGTATTAATCAAATCATAGTGAAAACAGTTTGCGGCCCAATTTTTAGGGCCCCTGCTTTATGCTTTTGCTCCTTTTCTGTTTTCCTCCTTTTATTATTAATAAGCTTATCAGATAAAGCCCGTACACTGTGGTACGTTTCAATCTGCCAGGGGCTTCATAGCGCCCCGCACTATGGTAACAAAGTCCGAACACTTTTACAGTATAGTTCGGTGTTGGGGAACGTAGTAATTTCAAAAAAATTCCTACGCACACGCAAGATCATGGTGATGCATAGCAACGAGAGGGGAGAGTGTTGTCCACGTACCCTCGTAGACCGTAAGCGGAAGCGTTATGAGAATGCGGTTGATGTAGTTGTACGTCTTCATGATCCGACCGATCCAAGTACCGAACGCACGGCACCCCCGAGTTCAGCACACGTTCAGCTCGATGACGTCCCACGAACTCCGATCCAGCAGAGCTTCGCGGGAGAGTTCCGTCAGCAAGACGGCGTGATGAAGGTGATGATGTTGCTCCGACGCAGGGCTTCGCCTAAGCACCACTACGATATGATCGAGGTGGATTATGGTGGAGGGGGGCACCGCACACGGCTTGGAACAATCAACTTGTGTCTCCTAGGGTGCCCCCCCGCCCCCGTATATAAAGGAGCAAGGGGGGAGGCCGGCCGGCCTTGGGGCGCGCCAAGGAGGGGGCAGTCCTTCTCCTAGTAGGAGTAGGACTCCCCTTTCCTAGTCCAACTAGGAAGAGGGAAGGGGGAAGGAAAGAGAGGGAGAGGGAGAGGGAAAGAGGGGCCGCACCCCCCTCCCCTAGTCCAATTCGGACTCCTCATGGGAGGGGGCGCGCCACCTCCTGGGCTACTGCCCTCTCTCTCCCCTCAGGCCCACTAAGGCCCAATACTTCCCCGGGGGGTTCCAGTAACCCCTCCGCACTCCGGTTTTCTCCGAAACCACTCAGAACACGTTCGGTGTCCGAATATTGCCGTCCAATATATCAATCTTTATGTCTCGACCATTTCAAGACTCCTCTTCATGTCCGTGATCACATCCGGGACTCCGAACTACCTTCGGTACATCAAATCACATAAACTCATAATACCAGTCGTCACCGAACGTTAAGCGTGCGGACCCTACGGGTTCGAGAACTATGTAGACATGACCGAGACACGTCTCCGGTCAATAACCAATAGCGGAACCTAGATGCTCATATTGGTTCCTACATATTCTACGAAGATCTTTATCGGTCAAACTGCATAACAGCATACGTTGTTCCCTTTGTCATCGGTATGTTACTTGCCCGAGATTCGATCGTCGGTATCCTCATACCTAGCTCAATCTCGTCACCGGCAAGTCTCTTTACTCGTTCTGTAATGCATCATCCCGCAACTAACTCATTAGTCACATTTCTTGCAAGGTTTATAGTGATGTGCATTACCAAGAGGGCCCAGAGATACCTCTCCGACAATCGGAGTGACAAATCCTAGTCTCGATCTATGCCAACTCAACAAGTACCGTCGGAGACACCTATAGAGCACCTTTATAATCACCCAGTTACGTTGTGACGTTTGGTAGCACACAAAGTGTTCCTCCAGTAATCGGGAGTTACATAATCTCATAGTCATAGGAACATGTATAAGTCATGAAGAAAGCAATAGCAGTAAAGTAAAACGATCAAGTGCTAAGCTAACGGAATGGGTCACGTCAATCACATCATTCTCCTAATAATGTGATCCCATTTATCAAATGACAACTCAATGCTATGGTTAGGAAACTTAACCATCTTTGATAAACGAGCTAGTCAAGTAGAGGCATACTAGTGACACTCTGTTTATCTATGTATTCACACATGTATTATGTTTCCAGTTAATAAAATTCTAGCATGATTAATAAACTTTTATCATGAAATAAGGAAATAAATAATAACTTTATTATTGCCTCTAGGGCATATTTCCTTCAGTCTCCCACTTGCACTAGAGTCAATAATCTAGTTCACATCGCCATGTAATTTAACACCAATAGTTCACATCACCATGTGATTAACACCCATAGTTCACATCGCCATGTGACCAACACTCAAAGGGTTTACTAGAGTCAGTAATCTTCACATCGCCATGTGATTAACACCCAAAGAGTACTAAGGTGTGATCATGTTTTGCTTGTGAGAAAAGTTTAGTCAACGGGTCTGCCATATTCAGATCCGTATGTATTTTGCAAATTTCTATGTCAACAATGCTCTGCACGGAGCTACTCTAGCTAATTGCTCCCACTTTCAATATGTATGCAGATTGAGACTTAGAGTCATCTGGATCAGTGTCAAAACTTGCATAGACGTAACCCTTACGACGAACCTTTTGTGTCGGAGTAAATGACCACGGGTAGCCTAACCGACTCCCCCTGGCTCTTCAAAAATTATCGGGCCGATCAAGCCTTCAAGTACCCAAAGCACAGGGCCGCCTTCCCCTGGCCGGCTATCTCACAGGCCGACTACTGGAAGGCGGCCCAGCCCTAAAACCCTCCCGAAGAAAGCCACAAGAAGGCCGACTCCAAGAAGTCGGCCACAAGAAGACCGACTCCACGATGCTGGCCACAAGAGGGCCGGCTCCCGGCAAGCGGCCAAGATTGCACCCTCAAGGACTGCACCCACATAACGGTGACGAGACGGGGCGTGGCTATAGTAAAGCCTGCCACCCCCGAATCCCGGAGCACGCATGGCCACAGTGCGCCGTACGGGTCGGCCATCCCCTGTCCGGCGCGGCACTGTTTCCATGTTGACCATGACGCCACCCACGACAGGCTGTCAGTACGGTCCGCGGGCGGTGGGCCCCTTCAGCCAGAGAGACGCTCGAAGGCGGCCAAGCCCCCAGTCAGCCTGGGGTGTAGCCGGCTCCCAATAGCCGGCTACCTCACTCCCTCGAAGTATGTGCATCATTAAGGAGACAAGACGAGGTAAGACTATAGTGAGAGCCCGCCAGACGGCGGCACTGTAGCCATGCTTACCTTGGCAAAGCCCTCGTCATCAGGGGCAAGGCTATAGTAACCAGCCACCGGCAAGACCCCCAGGCGGTGGAGACGGCCTATCGGCCAAGAGGCCGGCAGCCGGCGGGACCCACCAGTCGGCGGGCCCAGTGGCCGGCGGAGAAGCCGGCGGATACAGACACTGACGGCCTGGACCCGCATCCAGCCGGATTACCATTGTACCCCTGGGGGGTAGGTCTATATAAACCCCCCAGGGCACCCATGCAAAGGGTTGATCTCCTAGAGTTTTAGACACCACATAGAGAGAAGAGGAGAGGTAGCATTGCCCTTCTTCTTCCTCTAGCCGAACAGCTCAAGGAGACACTTGTAGCCACTTGTGTTGATCTAGTGATCATGGAGAGACCCCGCAGAGCAGGACTAGGGGTGTTATCTCCACTGAGAGCCCCGAACCTGGGTAAGATTCGCCAGCGTGCATGTCTTCGCCTTATCCCGTTTCCAGGCACCGGCGATGTCTTACTGGCTCCCACAATGATAAGCCACCCGTTGGCATATGTCGCACCTACCACCCGACATTTGGCGCCCACCATGGGGCCAGGTGCACCATCGTCCGGAGACCTGTTCTGGACGGGAACCCATTTCCTTCCCACCGAGCGTAGCCAGCCCGGCACGCTCGATGGCGCTTGCCCCGACGTACTGCAAGGCGTCGACGACGCCTGCGCGGCGAGCTGCCTCGCCGATCTTCTTGGCAAGGCTCACATCTCCAACGAGCCTGCGTCCGACGCGGGCACAGACTGCCCCGAGAGCCGCCTCGTCAGCCTCCTCGATCAGCTTCACGTCTCCAGCGAGCCTGCTGTGGATTTGGAGTTGGTCGGCTCCACCGACCCGATGCTTGTCGACTCCGACACGGCATCGCTTGACGCCTTCCCCACCAATGTGGTGATCATCGACGACCCTCTTCCTCGAGGCGACAGTGGCGGCAGCACTGTCACTGAGGTGCTGGTCATTAGCCATGGCGCCACCTCAGGCGAGAACGCCCACGACGCCCTACAAGCGGCGCTACACGACCTGTCCGCCCCCATCCCAGCCGACGCCGACGCCGAGACACTGGAGGCACGCCGCCTCGCCCTCATCGCGGAGGGCCAGAAGATAGCATCCATGAGACGCCTCACTGAGGCTCACCAGCGCGAAGTCGACCGCTCCACCTTTGGTACGCCGCCTCCTGGCGGGCTGAGCCGAGCCGGCATCGTCAAGAAGCGCGGCGCGGCCATCACCAGCATGTTGGGAGCAGACCGCCCAGTCTACGCCACGCCACTCGAGAACCTGCATGCCGCTCAGGCGGCCGTAGACGAGCTGAACGGGCTGGAGGCCGACGAGCTCCCCAAGATGACTAGACGCATCCAGCAGCTGATCGACGCGGCCGCAGAGCGGCATGAAGCCAACGCCCGCACTGAAAGTCCTCCCCCACGCCGAGAGCACGGCGCGACATCCCGGACGCCGACTGCAAGCGGCGCCCGCGCGAGAAAAGACAAGGAGCCGGCTACTAGCCGTGGTCGGACTCGGCTCACCATCGAGCACGACGCAGAAGGCCGCCCCCGAGCTGTGGAACGACGAGGCAATCCACCTCCTCCCCAGCCTCGTGGGGAGAGATATCCCACCCCATCGCCTGTTACGCATCCGACTCTCGGCGACCGACTAGGCCACCGCGAAGGAGTCGGCGAGAATGACGCCCGCCACCAGATCGACCGCCTAGCGCGATCCCTGACGCTAGAAGAAGAAGATGATGTCGGCCCACCTTGCTTTGGCCCCCGCATCCGCGGCGAGCCCTTCCCCAAAGGGTTCTCACTCCCAAGAGACACGCCAAAATAGAATGGCTCCGTGAAGCCGGAAGACTGGTTGATCGATTACTCCACCGCAATCCGCATAGCAAACGGCAACAGGCGCGTTGCCGTGAAGTACGTCCCGCTCATGCTTCAAGGCATGACACGCACCTAGTTGAATAGCCTCAAGCCCTACAGCATCAACAGCTGGCTAGACTTCACGGAAGTCTTCATCCGCAATTTCACCAGCACATACAAGCGGCCTCCCAAGCCCCGCCAGCTTTCCTTGTGCGTCCAAGGGCCCAGCGAATCAACTCGCGACTACCTCACGCGTTGGGCCGAGCTCCGCAACTCCTGCGAAGGGGTGCATGAGGTTCAAGCCATAGAGTACTTCACCACCGGGTGCCGAGAGGGCACCCTCCTCAAGCACCGGCTCCTCTGCGATGATCCGACTACCCTCGACGAGCTGCTGATCATAGCAGACAAGTACGCCACGGCCGACTCTTCAATGAAGACTGAGCTTCGAGTGGATGCCTCTGGAAAGGTGCTCGTTCCGGCTCCCAAGACGCCGGCTGGTGACTCCAATCGATGCCCGTACCCAAACGACAACAAGCGTAAGGCCCCTATGCCGCCTTCCACCAGTCGGCAAGTAGCCACAGTTGAAGACGAACAACCTGAAGGGCGGCCCATGCCCAAGAAGCAGAAGGGCGGCAGGGCGGCTTGGCAGCCGGCTTTCTCCTACGAGCAAACCCTTGATGCCCCCTGCAAGTTCCACAGCGGCGCGAAGCCGTCCAACCACACGACTCGAAAGTGTCATTGGCTCACGCGAATCTCCAAAGGCGAAGGGCTAGTGCCGCCTCCACCTGCTAGCCAGCCACCTCCAGCCCCTCAGCAGCCGGCTGCTCGACCAGCAGTCGGAGCCATTCAAGACGAGTTCCCGGACGAGCATGCCGCCTACGTCGTCTTTACAAGCCAAACTGAAGACAGACGCAGTCGGCGCCGACAACACCAAGAAGTCAACGCGGTCACCTCTAACAACCCAGAGTTTATGCATTGGTCTGAGAAGCCTATCAGCTGGAGCCGGGCCGATCACCCAGAGGTGATGCCGTCTCCCGGCTCTTATGCATTGGTGTTGGACGCCACCCTCGCGACAGAAAGGCGAGCTGCCCGTTTCTCCCGAGTACTGATTGACGGTGGGAGCAATATCAACATACTGTACCGTGACACCATGGAGAAGCTGAACATCAAGACGAAGCAACTAATGCCAAGCCGGACTGTGTTCCATGGCATCGTACCCGGCCTGTCCTGCTCACCAATCGGCAAGATCAAGATAGATGTTCTCTTCGGAGACAAGGATCACTTCCGCCGAGAAGCAGTCTGGTTTGAAGTGGTGGATCTAGAGAGCCCTTACCACGCGTTGCTTGGCCGACCTGCCCTGGCCAAGTTCATGGCTGTGCCCCACTACGCCTACCTCAAGATGAAGATGCCTAGTTCAAAGGGGATCATCACCATAGCCGGAGACTACAAGAAATCCTCTGAGTGTGCTGCAGCCAGCAGCCGGCTGGCCGAGTCCCTCGTGATTGTCGAAGAAAATAAGATGCTGGACCGAGTTGTGGCCATGGTCGGCAAGCAGCCGGCCCTGTCCCCTGACCCCAAGGAATATGATGCTCAAGGCTCCTTCCAGCTGGCCAAGGAAACAAAGAAGATACCTCTGGACCCAGAGAACCCGGAGAGGTTTGCCGTCATTGGAGCAAACCTGGACAGCAAATAGGAAGGTGAGCTCCTCGATTTCCTCCGTGAGAATCGGGACATCTTTGCATGGTCCCCAAAGGACATGCCGGGTGTTCCGAAGGATTTTTCCGAGCACAAGCTACACGTCCGAGCAGACGCAAAACTAGTCAAACAACTTCTCCGCCGACTGTCGGAGGAAAAGAGAAGGATTGTAGGAGAAGAGATAGCCCGGCTTCTGGCAGCCGGCTTCATTATGGAGGTGTTTTTTCCAGAATGGCTTGCCAACCCGGTCCTTGTATTGAAGAAAAACAATAAATGGCACATGTGTATAGATTATACCAGCCTCAACAAAGCCTGCCCCAAAGTTCCGTTTGCCTTACCTCGAATCGATCAAGTGATAGACTCCACAGCCGGATGCGAGCTGTTGAGTTTCTTGGATGCTTACTCAGGCTACCATCAGATCAAGTTGCATCCAGCCGACCGCCTGAAGACCGCCTTCATCACACCATTCGGAGCTTTCTGCTACCTGACTATGACATTCGGCTTGAGAAATGCCGGTGCCACTGTTCAGCGTTGCATGCAGAAATGCCTCCTCAAGCAACTCGGCAAAAATGCCCAGGTCTATGTAGACGATATTGTGGTGAAGACGGAGAAGCGCGGCACCCTGCTGGAAGACCTCAGAGAAACATTCGACAACTTGCGCCGGTTTCAGATCAAGCTCAACCCTAAGAAATGCGTGTTCGGAGTACCAGCCGGCCAGCTTCTAGGCTTCTTGGTCTTCGAACGCGGCATCGAGTGCAACCCAGTGAAGATCAAGGCCATAGAGAGAATGGAGATTCCTACCAAGCTGCGAGATGTCCAAAAGTTTACCGGGTGTCTGGCCTCCCTGAACTGCCTCATCAGCCGGCTAGGAGAGAAGGCTCTGCCCCTGTACCGACTCATGAAAAAGTCCACCCACTTCGAGTGGAACGACCAAGCAGACCAAGCTTTTCACGAGTTGAAGAAGATGCTGAGCACGCCACCTGTCTTGGCGGCACCAACTGAGAAAGAGCCCATGCTCCTTTACATTGCCACGACTAGGCGGGTGGTCAGCACAGTTATTGTGGTCCAACGCCCAGAAGAAGGCCGGGCTCAGTTAGTCCAGAGGCCGGTGTATTATTTGAGCGAAGTACTGTCCACCTCGAAGCAAAACTACCCGCACTACCAGAAGATGTGCTATGAAGTATACTTCGCCGCCAAGAAGCTGAAGCCCTAGTTTCAAGAGCACCCCATCACGGTCGTATGTACTCATAGGCAGCCGGGATGCATCCGGCCGGGTGGCCAAGTGGGCCATTGCGCTGGCTCCTTACACGATCTTCTACCAGCCTCACACTGCCATCAAGTCCCAAGCATTGGCCGACTTCCTTATCGACTGGGCCGAGACCCTGTACCTACCGCCGGCTCCCGACTCCACTTATTGGCGGATGCACTTCGATGGATCCAAGATGCGCACCGGCTTGGGAGCCGGCATCGTCCTCACCTCTCCCAAGGGCGACAAACTCAGATACACATTGCAAATTCATTTTCCTGCCTCCAACAAGATGGCCGAGTACGAGGCGCTCATACATGGGCTCCGGCTAGCAAAAGAGCTCGGCATCCGCCGGATCCTGTGCTATGGCAACTCGGATTTGGTAGTCCAAAAATCATCTGGTGGCTGGGACGCCAAGGACGCAAACATGGCAAGCTACCGATTCCTCGTTCAGCAAATCAGAGGATACTTTGAAGGATGCGAGTTCCTCCACGTGCCACGGGCCGACAACGAGCAAGCAGATGCCCTGGCACGAATCGGTTCCACCTGACAAGCTATCCCAACCGGCGTCTCTCTCCAATGCCTCCTCAAACCGTCTGTCAAGCCATCTACAGAATCAGACTCCATCTTCATACCGCCTGAACCTGATGCAGTCAGATCCGACTTGGGGAACCCAGCAGGCGGCTCGGGGACTTCGACAGGCGGCTCGGGGACTGCCGTAGTCGCACCCGGCTCAGGGACTTCAGAACCCGGCCCGGGGACTGCAACGACACAATAGGCGGTGCCCATGGCCGACTGGCAAAGGGAAAAAAAGAGATGGAGGATCTGACTGCGCAGACTGCAGTCCAGCCGACTGCTCTGGTCGACCGCCCGCGTTGCTGCTCGGCCGGCTGGTTTGTCTGCCCGCGTCGCTGCCTGGCCGATCGACGAGCCGGTCTGGCTGCGCACAGCCGGTTGAAGAAGAAAAAGAAGAAGACAAAGTAGTCGCCGGGAGATCCGGCCTGACTGCTCAGCAGTCGGCCCGAATCTCGGGGGCTACACCCAGCAGGTGCGCTGACGCGCCCCCGCGAGGAAGAAGACAAAGTAGTCACCGGGAGATCCGGCCCGACTGCTCAGCAGTCAGCCCGAATCTCGGGGGCTACACCCAGCGGGTGCGCTGACACGCCCCACGAGGAGGAAGACAAAGTAGTTGCCGGGAGATCCGGCCTGACTGCTCAGCAGTCGGTCCGAATCTCGGGGGCTACACCCAGTGGGTGCGCTGGCGCGGCCCCATGAAAGATTGCAAGAAACAAAAACAAGAGACAAGAGAAGAGTTTTGTCCGGATGCCAACAGCCGGCAGAAGAAGAAAAAGGGCGCTACAAGACGCCTCGCCGCCTGGCCGGTCGAGCCTGACCGGCCGGGACCCCCCTTCGAGCGCCCGGGGGCTATCTCCGCATTTTATTATAGTTGCATCACTGTTCGCCCCGGCGCCAGCCAGAGTTGGCCCGGGGGCTGGCCACTTGGCCTGAGACATTTGTTCCCGCAGACGGCTTAGTAGCGTGCGTGGTACCAAAGGCTCACTCTTAGTCACAGACCGCTGAGCGGCTGCCCGGCTAGAAAGAGTGAACACTGGAGGCCACCCACGCGAAAAACGTCCGGGAAGAAAAACGGTTCGGGCGACCCGGCCGTTTCCTTTATGAGTATCTGCTCGGTCGAATCTGCTCCCAGAGTCCGAGTATTGTACACTCCACTTTGCGGCCCACTCTCAGCCACAGACCGCAGAGCGGCTGTCCGGCGAGCGAGAGCACTAGCCAAAAAGTGGAGGGAACACGAAAAAGATTAAGGGGGCTCGGACGGAACCGAGTCGGCACCCTTCGCATATAACTTGCATTGCTAAAAGCAAACATTTGATATATCTGCGTGGACTAACTTCGTCTTTTTGCATGATCATTTCCGTGGGGAACCACCCTCCTCGCTCGGAGGCTCGGAGACTACATTAAAACCTGCCAAGGAACCTCCGCCCAACTTTGCCAAGTTGCCCGGAGGCTCGGGGGCTACTGTCGGAGTAAATGACCACGGGTAGCCTAACCGACTCCCCCTGGCTCTTCAAAAATTATCGGGCCGATCGAGCCTTCAAGCACCCAAAGCACAGGGCCGCCTTCCCCTGGCCGGCTATCTCACAGGCCGACTACTGGAAGGCGGCCCGGCCCTAAAACCCTCCCGAAGAAAGCCACAAGAAGGCCGACTCCAAGAAGCCGGCCACAAGAAGACCGACTCCACGATGCCGGCCACAAGAGGGCCGGCTCCCGGCAAGCGGCCAAGATTGCACCCTCAAGGACTGCACCCACATAACGGTGACGAGACGAGGCGTGGCTACAGTAAAGCCTGCCACCCCCGAATCCCGGAGCACTCATGGCCACAGTGTGCCGTACGGGTCGGCCATCCCCCGTCCGGCGCGGCACTGTTGCCATGTTGACCATGACGCCATCCACGACAGGCTGTCAGTACAGCCCGCGGGCGGCGGGCCCCTTCAGCCAGAGAGACGCTCGAAGGCGGCCAAGCCCCCCAGTCGGCCTGGGGTGTAGCCGACTCCCAATATCCGGCTACCTCACTCCCTCGAAGTATGTGCATCATTAAGGAGACAAGACGAGGTAAGACAACAGTGAGAGCCCGCCAGATGGCGGCACTGTAGCCATGCTTACCTCGGCAAAGCCCTCATCATCAGGGGCGAGGCTACAGTAACCAGCCGCCGGCAAGACCCCCAGGCGGTGGGGCCGGCCTGTCGGCCAAGAGGCCGGCAGCCGGCGGGACCCACCAGTCGGCGGGCCCCAGTGGCCGGCGAAGAAGCCGGCGGATACAGACACTGACGGCCTGGACCCGCATCCAGCCGGATTACCATTGTACCCCTGGGGGTAGGCCTATATAAACCCCCAGGGCACCCATGCAAAGGGTTGATCTCTTAGAGTTTTAGACACCACATAGAGAGAAGAGGAGAGGTAGCCTTGCCCTTCTTCTTCCTCTAGCCGAACAGCTCAAGGAGCCACTTGTAGCCACTTGTGTTGATCTAGTGATCATGCGGAGACCCGGCAGAGCAGGACTAGGGGTGTTATCTCCACGGAGAGCCCCGAACCTGGGTAAGATTCGCCGGCGTGCATGTCTTCGCCTTATCCCGTTTCTAGGCACCGGCGATGTCTTACTGGCTCCCACAATGATAAGCCACCCGTTGGCATATGTCGCACCTACCACCCGACATTTTGTCACCTCCATAATCGAGAAACATATCCTTATTCCACTAAGGATAATTTTGACCGTTGTCCAGTGATCTACTCCTAGATCACTATTGTACTCCCTTGCCAAACTCAGTGTAGGGTATACAATAGATCTGGTACACAGCATGGCATACTTTATAGAACCTATGGCTGAGGCATAGGGAATGACTTTCATTCTCTTTCTATCTTCTGCCGTGGTCGGGCTTTGAGTCTTACTCAATTTCACACCTTGCAACACAGGCAAGAACTCGTTCTTTGACTGTTCCATTTTGAACTACTTCAAAATCTTGTCAAGGTATGTACTCATTGAAAAACCTTATCAAGCGTCTTGATCTATCTCTATAGATCTTGATCCTCAATATGTAAGCAGTTTTACCGAGGTATTTCTTTGAAAAACTCCTTTCAACTACTCCTTTATGCTTTCCAGAAAATTCTACATTATTTTCGATCAACAATATGTCATTCACATATACTTATCAGAAATGCTGTAGTGCTCCCACTCACTTTCTTGCAAATATAGGCTTCACTGCAAGTCTATAAAACTATATGCTTTGATCAACTCATCAAAGCGTATATTCCAACTCTGAGATGCTTGCACCAGTCCATAGATGGATCGCTGGAGCTTGCACATTTTGTTAGCACCTTTAGGATCGACAAAACCTTCTGGTTGCATCATATACAACTCTTCTTTAAGAAATCCATTAAGGAAAGTAGTTTTGACATCCATTTGCCAGATTTCATAAAATGTGGCAATTTGCTAACATGATTCGGACAGACTTAAGCATCGCTACGAGTGAGAAAATCTTATCGTAGTCAACACCTTGAACTTTGTCAAAACCTTTTTCAACAAGTCTAGCTTTGTAGATAGTAACACTACTATCAGCGTCCATCTTCCTCTTGAAGATCCATTTATTTTCTATGGCTTGCCGATCATCGGGCAAGTCAACCAAAGTCCACACTTTGTTCTCATACCTGGATCCCATCTCAGATTTCATGGCCTCAAGCCATTTCGCGGAATCTGGGCTCATCATTGCTTCCTCATAGTTCGTAGGTTCGTCATGGTCAAGTAACATGACCTCCAGAATAGGATTACCGTACCACTCTGGTGCGGATCTCACTCTGGTTGACCTACGAGGTTCGGTAGTAACTTGATCTGAAGTTACATGATCATCATCATTAGCTTCCTCACTAATTGGTGTAGGACTCACAGGAACAGATTTCTGTGATGAACTACTTTCCAATAAGGGAGCAGGTATAGTTACCTCATCAAGTTCTACTTTCCTCCCACTCACTTATTTTGAGATAAACTCCTTCTCTAGAAAGGATCCATTCTTAGCAACGAATGTCTTGCCTTCGGATCTGTGATAGAAGGTGTACCCAACTGTCTCCTTTGGGTATCCTATGAATACACATTTCTCCGATTTGGGTTTGAGCTTTATCAGGATATTTTTTTTCACATAAGCATCGCAACCCCAAACTTTAAGAAACGACAACTTTGGTTTCTTGCCAAACCACAGTTCATATGGTGTCGTCTCAATGGATTTAGATGGTGCCCTATTTAACGTGAATGCAGCTGTCTCTAATGCATAACCCCAAAACGATAGTGGTAAATCGGTAAGAGACATCATAGATTGTACCATATCTAATAAAGTACGGTTATGATGTTCGGACACACCATTACACTGTGGTGTTCTAGGTGGCGTGAGCTGCGAAACTATTCCGCATTGTTTCAAATGAAGACCAAACTCGTAACTCAAATATTCTCTTCCACGTCAGATCATAGAAACTTTATTTTCTTGCTACGATGATTTTCCCCTTCACTCTGAAATTATATGAACTTTTCAAATGTTTCAGACTTATGTTTCATCAAGAAGATATACCCATATCTGCTCAAATCATCTGTGAAGGTCAGAAAATAACGATACCCGCCGCAAGCCTCAACATTCATCGGATCACATACATCAGTATGTATTATTTCCAATAAGTCAGTTGCTCGCTCCATTGTTCCGGAGAACGGAGTCTTAGTCATCTTACCCATAAGGCATGGTTCGCAAGCATCAAGTGATTCCAAAATCCCATCACCATGGAGTTTCTTCATGCGCTTTACACCAATATGACCTAAACGGCAGTGCCACAAATAAGTTGCACTATCATTATTAACTTTGCATATTTTGGCTTCAATATTATGAATATGTGTATCACCACGATCGAGATCCAACAAACCATTTTGATTGGGTGTATGACCATAGAAGGTTTTATTCATGTAAGCAGAACAACAATTATTCTCTAACTTAAATGAATAACCGTATTGTAATAAACATGATCAAATCATATTCATGCTCAACGCAAACACCAAATAACACTTATTTAGGTTCAACACTAATCCCGAAAGTATAGGGAGTGTGCGATGATGATCATATCAATCTTGGAACTACTTCCAACACACATCGTCACCTCGCCCTTAACTAGTTTCTGTTCATTCTGCAACTCCCGTTTCGAGTTACTACTCTTAGCAACTGAACCAGTATCAAATGCCGAGGGGTTGCTATAAACACTAGTAAAGTACACATCAATAACATGTATATCCAATATACCTTTGTTCACTTTGCCATCCTTCTTATCCGCCAAGTATCTAGGGCAGTTCCACTTCCAGTGACCATTTCCTTTGCAGTAGAAGCACTCAGTTTCAGGCTTGGGTCTTGCTTTGGGCTTCTTCACGGGAGCAGCAACTTTCTTGCCGTTCTTTTTGAAGTTCCCCTTCTTCCCTTTGCCCTTTTCTTGAAACTAGTGGTCTTGTCAACCATCAACACTTGATGCTTTTCTTGATTTCTACCTTCGTCGATTTCAGCATCACGAAGAGCTTGGGAATCGTTTCCGTTATCCCTTGCATATTATAGTTCATCACGAAGTTCTAGTAACTCGGTGATAGTGACTAGAGAACTCTGTCAATCACTATCTTATCTGGAATATTAACTCCCACTTGATTCAAGTGATTGTAGTACTCAGACATTCTGAGCACATGCTCACTAGCTGAGCTATTCTCCTCCATCTTGTAGGCAAAGTACTTGTCAAAGGTCTCATACCTTTCGACATGGGCATGAGTCTGAAATACTAATTTCAACTCTTGGAACAACTCATATGCTCCGTGGCGTTTCAAAAACGTCTTTGAAGCCCTGATTCTAAGCCGTAAAGCATGGTGCACCAAACTATCAAGTAGTCATCATATCGAGCTTGCCAAACGTTCATAATGTCTGCATTTGCTCCTGCAATCGGTCTGTCACCTAGCGGTGCATCAAGGACATAATTCTTCTGTGCAGCAATGAGGATAATCCTCAGATCACGGATCCAATCTGCATCATTGCTACTAACATCTTTCAACTTAGTTTTCTCTAGGCACATATCAAAAATAAAACAGGGGAGCTAAACGCGAGTTATTGATCTACAACATAGATATGTTAATACTACCAGGACAAAGTTCATGATAAATTAAAGTTCAATTAATCATATTACTTAAGAACTCCCACTTAGATAGACATCCCTCTAATCATCTAAGTGATCACGTGATCCAAATCAACTAAACCATGTCCAATCATCACGTGAGATGAAGTAGTTTTCAATAGTGAACATCACTATGTTGATCATATCTACTATATGATTCACGCTCGACCTTTCGGTCTCAGTGTTCCGAGGCCATATCTGCATATGCTAGGCTCGTCAAGTTTAACCTGAGTATTTCTGCGTGTGCAAAACTGGCTTGCACCCGTTATATGTGAACGTAGAGCTTATCACACCCGATCATCACGTGGTGTCTCGGCACGACGAACTTTGGCAATGGTGCATACTCAGGGAGAACACTTGTACCTTGAAATTTAGTGAGAGATCATCTTATAATGCTACCATCAATGAAAGCAGAATAAGATGCATAAAAGATAAACATCACATGCAATCAATATAAGTGATATGATATGGCCATCATCATCTTGTGCCTTTGATCTCCATCTGCAAAGCACCGTCATGCTCACCATTGTCATCGGTGCGAAACCTTGTTCTCCATCGTAGCATCGTTGTCGTCTTGCCAACTATTGCTTCTACGTCTATCGCTACCGCTTAGTGATAAAGTAAAGCAATTACATGGCGATTGCATTTCATACAATAAAGCGACAACCATATGGCTCCTGCCGGTTGCCGATAACTCGGTTACAAAACATCATCATCTCATACAATAAAATTGAGCATCATGTCTTGATCATATCACATCACAACATGCCCTGCAAAAACAAGTTAGACGTCCTCTACTTTGTTGTTGCAAGTTTTACGTGGCTGCTACGGGCTGAGCAAGAACCGTTCTTACCTACGCATCAAAACCACAACGATATTTCGTCAAGTTAGTGTTGTTTTAACCTTCACAAGGACCGGGCGTAGCCACACTCGACTCAACCAAAGTTGGAGAAACTGACACCCGCCAGCCACCTGTGTGCGAAGCATGTCGGTAGAACCAGTCTTGTGTAAGCATACGCGTAATGTCAGTCCGGGCCGCTTCATCCAACAATACCGCCGAATCAAAGTATGACATGTTGGTAAGCAGTATGACTTGTATCGCCCACAACTCACTTGTGTTCTACTCGTGCATATAACATCTACGCATAAACCTGGCTCGGATGCCACTGTTGGGGAACGTAGTAATTTCAAAAAAATTCCTACGCACACGCAAGATCATGGTGATGCATAGCAACGAGAGGGCAGAGTGTTGTACACGTACCCTTGTAGACCGTAAGCGGAAGCGTTATGAGAATGCGGTTGATGTAGTCGTACGTCTTCACGATCCGACCGATCCAAGTACCGAACACACGGCACCTCCGAGTTCAGCACACGTTCAGCTCGATGACGTCCCACGAACTCCGATCCAGTAGAGCTTCGCGGGAGAGTTCTCTCAGCACGACGGCATGATGACGGTGATGATGTTGCTACCGACGCAGGGCTTCACCTAAGCACCGCTACGATATGATTGAGGTGGATTATGCTGGGGGGGCACCGCACACGGCTTGGAACAATCAACTTGTGTTTTCTAGGGTGCCCCCCGCCCCCGTATATAAAGGAGCAAGGAGGGAGGCCGGCCGGCCCTTGGGGCGCGCCAAGGATGGGGGAGTCCTCCTCCTAGTAGGAGTAGGACCCCCCCTTTCCTAGTCCAACTAGGAAGAGGGAAGGGGGAAGGAAAGACAGGGAGAGGGAGAGGGAAGAGGGGCCGCGCCCCCCTCCCCTAGTCCAATTCGGACTCCTCATGGGAGGGGGCGCGCCACCTCCTGGGCTGCTGCCCTCTCTCTCCCCTCAGGCCCACTAAGGCCCAATACTTCCCCGGGGGGTTCCGGTAACCCCTCCTGCACTCCGGTTTTCTCCGAAACCACCCGGAACACTTCCGATGTCCGAATATAGCCGTCCAATATATCAATCATTATGTCTCGGCCAATTTCGAGACTCCTCGTCATGTCCTTAATCACATCTGGGACTCTGAACTACCTTCGGTACATCAAATATCATAAACTCATAATACTGATCGTCACCGAACGTTAAGCGTGCGGACCGTACGGGTTCGAGAACTATGTAGACATGACCGAGACACGTCTCCGGTCAATAACCAATAGCGGAACCGGGATGCTCACATTGGTTCCTACATGTTCTACAAAGATCTTTATCGGTCAAACCGCATAACAACATACGTTGTTCCCTTTGTCATCGGTATGTTACTTGCCCGAGATTCGATCGTCGGTATCCTCATACCTATCTCAATCTTGTTACCGGCAAATCTCTGTACTCATTCTGTAATGCATAATCCCGCAACTAACTCATTAGTCACATTGCTTGCAAGGCTTATAGTGATGTGCATTACCGAGAGGGCTCAGAGATACCTCTCCGACAATCGGAGTGACAAATCCTAGCCTCGATCTATGCCAACTCAACAAGTACCATCGGAGACACCTGTAGAGCACCTTTATAATCACCCAGTTACGTTGTGACGTTTGGTAGCACACAAAGTGTTCCTCCGGTAATCGGGAGTTACATAATCTCATAGTCATAGGAACATGTATAAGTCATGAAGAAAGCAATAGCAGTAAACTAAAATGATCAAGTGCTAAGCTAACGGAATGGGTCAAGTCAATCACATCATTCTCCTAATAATGTGAGCCCGTTTATCAAATGAAAACTCATGTCTATGGTTAGGAAACTTAACCATCTTTGATAAACGAGCTAGTTAAGTAGAGGCATACTAGTGACACTCTGTTTGTCTATGTATTCACACATGTATTAGGTTTCCGGTTAATACAATTCTAGCATGAATAATAAACATTTATCATGAAATAATGAAATATATAATAACTTTATTATTACCTCTAGGGCATATTTCCTTCATTCGGCACCCCAAATTTAGCATTATATACATTGGCTCCGAATCATGTCTTTGGTCAATAGTTGGGTTGCCCGGCTCCTGTGCTTGCTACCTTACGTTCCACTATATCGACTAAGGTATTAAAGGGAGAACTACTGCGATTGTACTCTGGTTTACCCAATGGAGCACCTCAGTAGAGAAAGCCGAAAACTGACTGTCATGATGCGGCGAGAGCTGGTCAGCTCTTCGGAGGTCTCAAATCGTTGGAGATTTTTTCCGCATTATGCGAGGGATCGATACTTACCCGATCAGGTGTTTATAGCATCCCAGTTCGGATACTAGGGGCTATGCCTATATTTTTATTGTCAAACTCCTATGGCTAAGTGAGGGTGTTCAAGCCGTATAGTCTGATTGCCTGGTTCGTTGCGCTAAATACCTCCTTCAAGGACCAAACAATTGGATCAAGAGTGTTTAGATTCCATCCCGAACACCCCCGTACTACCTACATGGGGGCAGAAGCCGACGACTGGCCAACCCTCAGATTTTATAACACACAGCCGCACAGGAGGTATTTTTTTATTTATAAAAACAAACATTATATTACATGACAACTTTGTTCGATCATACAAGGCCGAGACAACATGAATGTATTCATTCAAAGATAATGTCTTTCGCACATTGCGTCGCCACAATACGAGACCCCTCCAGGACGTCTCCAAAATATCGCTTGGGTGTGCGGTGCTCCTTGCCCTCAGGCGGCCCCTCGGTCACTAGCTTGACGGCATCCATCTTCGCCCAGCACACCTTGACATAGGCGAAGGCCAGGCGTGCGCCCTCGATGCAGACCGACCGCTTGACGATGTCGAGCCGAGGATAGGCATTCACCAGCTGCTTCACGAGGTCTAAATAGCTATTGGGTATAGCTTCGGCAGGCCACAGCCGGATTATCAAATCCTTCATGGCCAGTTCAGCCACCCTATGCAGCTCGACCAGCTGTTTCAGCTGATCGGTGAAGGGCACTAGATGTTCTGGTGCAAGGTACTGCGACCAGAACGGCTTCTCCGACGAGCTCCCTTCTTCGGCTCAGAAGAACTCCGCAGCGTCTAACACGCTGCATGGCAGGTCCGCAAATGCCCCTGGGAAACTTCGAATTCGGGTTAGTAAGAAATACTTCTTCTTCACATACTTGCTTTGCATACTAAACGCCTTACCCGCCGCGATCTTCTTGGCCTCCTGGATCTCTTGGAGGGTGCCCTGGGCTTCAACCCGGGCCTCTTACGCACTTTGGCGAGCCTTGGCGAGTTCGGTCTCTCCAGCCGAAACATCGCCCTCCAAGGCATCACACTTTTTCACCGCGTCTTGGAGCTCTTGCTGGACGTCGTTGAGCCTGGCCTTGAGCTTTTTACGAGCGGCTTGCTCCTTGGCAGCTTTCTCCTCGGCTTCGGCCAGGGCCTTCTTAAGGGCCTCGACCTCGGTCGTCGCTCCTACACATATCAGGACACTACGGTCAATAAACATCATTTATTCTTTCCGAATATATAGCACGTCATCACATACCTTGCCGGTCTTGCAGCTGCTTCCTCGCTTGGCCGAGCTCTTCCTCGGCCCGCTCCAGTTTCTACTTTAGTCCGGAGACTTCGGCAGTGTGCGAGGTCGCGGCCAGAAAGGACGCCTGCTTAGTCACATAAGACATATTTGGTTAGCTTCCTGCGAGGTTTAATTGATCCCCTGTCCGGCTTTTTCTTTCCGACACCACACAATGTCTCAGGGGCCACTGTCTATATTGGGACTATTTCTTTTGCGTCGCTTACCTCAAAGTCGGTCAGCAGATTGCTGCAGGCTTCGGTCGGTCCGCTCTTGATGGACTGAACCTTTTCAATCACCATACCCATAAGGATACGGTGTTCATCCACAATGGAAGCGCCTCGTAGCGCTTCCAGCAGATTATCCGGTGCCTCTGGTTGGACAGAGGTCACCGGCGGAACAGGCACACATCCTCCTTTCGGGGAAGGCTGCTCGCTTGACTCCGGAGCCGTGTAGGTCTCTGGAATAGTATTCGGTTGGGGGCCGAATTGGACATGGCCCCCATTGCCAGTCTCCATGGGGGCTTTTCTCCCCATGTGTCCGGCGGCCGAGGAGTCATCCTCTGGCGCCGCCCTAACGGCTTCCTGAACCTCTCCCTGGCCGGAGAAGGTCCTTTGGGACATCACCTCGTTGTCACTCTTGGCATTGGGAGAGTGAGCGGCTGGCGGTGACTCGCTGGCCATCGCCTTTGAATCCAACGAACCTCCTGATGAGGATCGCTGGAGGCTGTCGTGGGCCAGACTGCAATAGCATAACTAAACATGTTAATACCATAAAGAGGAGAGGCCAGATACATGGACGT